>NC_087204.1:5114638-5119638 GCF_015104395.2 Macrobrachium nipponense
AAAACTCATAAATTGACTTTGAAAAAAATATTAATAAAAAAGATCACAAGGAAGGGAAAACAATTCCCGAAATTAATTTGTTCAATGTCATATATGAATTTACGAGTAGGTAAACAATCCTTTGAACGCTTCACTGGATCACATTAGGATCCAGTGGGAGCGAGAGGGGGTTGGGCGGCGGCGGCGGGGTGTGGGGGGGGGGGTGGGGGGGGGGGGGGGGGGGGGGCGTTTGGCTGGACACGTGCGCCCACCCTATGAAAAAATAATGAAAAAATAATAATATTGGAATAATTAGATCATAATAATAACATAAATGAGAAATGTAAAAATGGGAAAAATAAAAATACTAATTTATATAAATAATAAATCTTTTTTAGAATAATAATAATAATAATAATAATAATAATAATAATAATAATAATAATAATAATAATGGTTTCGGATTTCCTGATAGAACAGGCAATTGTTGTCCATTTCATAATTTCTACTCAAGTACTGAATATGCTGCAGAAAATACATATTCTCTCTCTCTCTCTCTCTCTCTCTCTCTCTCTCTCTATCTCTCTCTCTCTCTCTCTCTCTCTCTGAGGATAAATCGCATTTTTCAAAAGTGCCGCCTTTGCCCCATTCAATGTTTGAGTTCTCAGACGCTAACCCCCCCAAACCCATTCCCCAGGTGCCTTTTCCCGTCCATTAGAGAAAGCACTTCCTGAAGGAAAAACACAGAGGGTTTCCAATGCCGTTTAATTTCGTGAAAAAGAAAAAGAAGAAGGGAAAGAAGAAGAACGAGGGGAAAGGAAGAAGGAAGGGGAGAGAGAATAAGAAGAAGGAGGAAACGAAGAAAAAGGGAAAAGAAGAGAAGACGAAGAGAGGAGGAGGAGTAAGAGGGAGAAGAAGAAAAGAAGGAGGAGAGGAGGAGGAGGGGAGAGAAAAGAGAAGAAGGAAGAAAAGAAGAAACGAAGAGAAGACGAAGAAGAAGGAGGAGGAAGGAAGAAGAGAGGGAGGGAGGGAGAAGGAGAAGAAGAAGAGAAGAAAAGAAAAAGAAGAAACAAGGAAGGAGAAGGAGAAGAAGAAGGAAGAAAAAGAAAAAGGAAAAAGAGGATGAAAGAAGGAGAACGAAGGATCGAAGAAAAGAAGAAGAACGAGAAGAACAAGAAGAACCAGAAGAAACCGTTTACTGGCACCTCAAGACGTGAAAAAAAAAAGCAAGAACTCAGGTAGCCTTCAGGTGGGTTTCTGGAATCATGAATTCAATTTCCAGTGAGCTAAAAGAGAAAACGAGTAACATTAGACGATAATAAAATTTAGGAAGACGTAAAAAAATTAATTAACGGACGTAAAATGGATAGCATAGGATATACACGCATTACTGTATTTTGAAATCGTGATGGACTCCAAAGGAGGCAGGATGCAACCCGGAACCCCACACTGTAAGAAAAAAACAAAACAAAAAAAACACCCAGTTGAATAGGATGACTGTGATATAAAAATATATAAATAATAATATGATAATAATGATATTTAGGATCCTGCCTGAATACTTACATAATCGTTAAATGACTAAGGTTAATAAACATGTTCCGTTTCATACAGGTATTACTGCGTTATACATGGATGTCATGAAATAATATTTATAAGTGTATAACGAATATTTTTAGTAAGTAGACACTGAAAAGTCTTGATAAACCTATCACTGGAAACTGATGATTAGCAAACGGGCCTAATGCCATAACAACTTAAATCACAATATTAGTTTGTATTACAAGTAAAGTGAGAATTACTAGTATGAACTAATAGCAATGGCAGCAGTTACAGACGATGAAATTTTTTATTCTTGTGGGGGGGCGGGGGCCAGCTTTTTTCGTCAGAGGACCCATCCCTTTTAAGGCCATTTTCAAGTTAGTCATTTGTGTTCATGAAATCACGGCGTTTCGAATTCGAAGCGGTTGTCCCCCTGGACTTCAGGTTTTGAGCTGGACTGAATATAGAATCTAGGCCAAAAGACAAGCGCTGGGATCTATGAGGTCATTCAACGCTGATACGGAAATTGACAGTAATAGTGTAACAGGAGGAAAACCTCAAAAACAGTTGCACTATGAATCAATTGGTAGGAGAGGGTGGGAAGTGAGATGGAGGAAATAGAATATGAAAGGAGGTACAGTAAAAAAAAAAAAGGCAAGCTGCAAACCCTAGACTTGGGATTTCAGGGGTTGCGAATATTTGCCAAAAAAGCCAGGTCACCACTTACGTACTTATACTGGATGAACTTACGAGAACAACATTTTTTATATAGTCTTTACTTTTTTTTCCACTGAATACTTGGCCACTTAACCCTAAATCTCATCATTCTTTCTGCACTGTTTATTCGGCTTTAATCTTTTTTTTCTGGCTATCTGAACCCCATTCCGTATTGTTTATGGCTTTTTTCTCTTCTTGGATTCTTTTCACGTCCGGTTAAAAAACGTTTTCATTCGCGTCAATGGTCCTAATCCTTCCACAGTAATGTTTCCGGTTTCTGAAATGGAAACCTTTTATACAGAAAATAAATAAAGATAAATAAAATAAATAAAGCATCGAAAATATATAGGTGACGCGCTATCCAGAAAATATAAATATTATTTTAACAGTAACTAATGAAGTTGTATAAGGAAAACTCGAAACACTGCCCAATTTTAGAATATGCATACAAAGAATAAATACTATTTCCTTGTCAAAAGCATCGTTCGTCCCAATCAGCGAAGAACACATCTGTTTTTATAAACCACCATATTCCACGTAATACCAAAAGTCCTCAGTTCACGGAGGAACTTTTTTTCCAACATTTATTTGATGCCCTTTTTGAGTTTTTTTCGATATTTTTTATTTTTTTCCCTCCTATTCATGAATATACTTCCAGCTTTGCTTTGTCGGAGCCTGGAACTGGAAATTTATTTGATTTACGCCAACAAAGTTGAGTGAAAATGAATTTATTCGCTGTCGTAATTTTACCTTTTAGGAGCTCGTAATATATATATATATATATATATATATATATATATATAATATATATATATATATATATATATATATATTGCTACTTTCAAAATACATATTTCCCCTCTTTGAAATGTCATATAGATTATGCAACATTTTTTCAGATTCCTAGATAGCTTAGAATAGGATGTTTTAAAATGTGTCTTCAGATTTCGCAGTGCATGTTGTAAAAGAGTATATATTAACATAGAATGTAAAGAGAGAGAGTTTACTTTGTCTTTTTGAAACTACGAATGTTTAACTTTTATGTCAACACTTTGAGATTAGAGGAACTCAGAGATCTTCGTTTGCTTCCCTATTCTGTCAACGCGTTTGATAGCGAGCGAGCTCGAATCTGCGTTGTTATCAAAACATGTCAATCTTAATTGTCGCTCAGCCGCCGAGTAGAGTACGTCTTTCTTTTTTTTAACAGACTGGACTCGTACGCGTATGTCTTAGATCAAAACCATGTGCATATTGCACATTTCTTTATGAAGATTGCGTCAGATTTCCAAGCTACTGGAAGCATTCATGACAAGAACGTTTTGGGTCATCTGCCCTGTCGAATTTCCGTAAAGGAAGAGATTTCATTCTATCTTATGACCTCGAGGCAGTCAGATCTCTCTCTCTCTCTCTCTCTCTCTCTCTCACTCGAAATCATTGAGATTATATTAACGTAACGTAAATTGGTCACTCGTTACTTGTGAGAATTTCATATTAGATATTTCTTAGAGTTTATTTAGTGTTATTTAATTTCTTTTGTGGAATCTGAACAAACATCATTTTGTAATGGTGCCTGGTTTTTGTGAAATTGTGTAAGACAAGACTGCAGCAGAAAAAGAAGTTGGTATACCAAAAAGGTAAAGTGTGTTATATTTTTATTAGTTGCAACTAATAACTAAAAGTTAATGGGAAAAGTGTTTGGTTAACTAATAACTAATAATGGATAGGAATTGTGTTTAACTAATAATGGATACGGAGTGTGGTTAACTGATAATTGATAGGAACTGTGGTTAACTAATAATAGATGGTTGTGAAGGTTTGGTAAATACTGTTGGTTATGATGTTTTGAGTGAAAAGATTTACACTTTTACACATTGCTGATTTTTTGTGTATGTGTTTGTTCCATTGTTTGTGCACTATTTTATTTTCTTATTGAAGTGTGCCTTTATATTTTACATTTTCATTTGCATTCACAATTTAATTGACTTAGTTATTTTCATTGCTTTATCATTGCACATTTAAATAAATTTAACACTTGTGAATAAATTTGCATTTACTTAGAATTCTTTTCAAGATTTATTGTTGTTTAGCACTTGTGAATTAATTTCAGATTTTCAATTATTGCCTAACACTTTTGAATTTTGATTGAATTAATTTTCTTGAATTTTGTGATAAATTAATTTTGATTTAATTTTACTTAATTTGATTCAAGAATTAATTAAACTTTACTTTGTTTTCAAGAAACAGTAATTTTCCCTGATATTGTGAATTTCACTTATAAATTTTGAGTTTAATAATAAATTTTTGTATTTAAAATTTTTATGAGTGTTTTCATTTAACCAGTATATTTGATTTTTATTATATTTATGTTAGGTAGAAACATAGAGTGGTAATTGATTTGCTTTCCTTCAATTTTCTTGAAGTGACTTAGAACCAGGGAAGTACTTAGACTTCTGAAATCAGGGAAATACTTAGACTTTTAAAGTTGTTGATGGAGTGATGCCCTTTGATTAATTTAATTACTTACAAGATTACCTCACACCTGTTTTGATGAACTTAGTCTGATTTTCTGCAATACTGGTAAGTGTTAAGGGATCACTGTTGCCTTTAGAGTATTCAGTCGTTTAAATGTGTTATGAGGGTTCAGGTGTCTGGCTTTTGGTGAGGCAATTAATGAATGGTAACCAGATACTTGGCACTTCGTAACAATATATATATATATATATATATATATATATATATATATATATATATATATATATATA
>NC_087204.1:5124638-5132138 GCF_015104395.2 Macrobrachium nipponense
TCATATTCATAAATCTGTTATTACCGTAGGGGGGGGGGGGGGGCGGGTAATGTTTGCAGTGCGCCGGATTTTAAGAGTCTTTGCAGCGTCTCCTCGGCCCCTATCTGCAACCCCTTTCGTCCCAATTACTGTACCTCCGTTCATATTCTCTTTCGTCCGTCTTAATACCCACCCACCCTCTGAACAGTTGATTCATAGTGCAATTGCTTTGAGGTTTTCCTCCTGTTACACCTTTCAAACCTTTTCTGCGGTCAATTTCCGTTTCAGCGCTGATTGACCTCATGGGTCCCAGTGCTTGGTCTTTGGGGGTTAAAGTCTATATTCAATGCAATCATAATGACAAGATGAGCGATATGTTGGTCGAGGGCAGACTGTATTACTCTCATAAGGCCAGTTAAGCTATGATATCATAATCATAAAATGTTCAGGATTACAAAATCTAATCACTTATCAACGTCGTATATTCACATTTTCTCCTAGTTGGTTTTTTTATTTATATCACCATCGTATTTTGGTATATCTTTATATTTCCAAGGTAGAGAGCTTCATGACCAGGTATTCTCATGAGGATTGTAATCTATATATACAGGGTGTCCATAAAATCCCAGTGCCATTACACGTATCTATTGCTCAGAAACCGTATAACATAGGGTAATGCAGTTTTTTTTTTTTTTTTTTTTTTTTTTTGTAGAGCGTTCTACATTTCCTCATGTCCGCATTCAGAGCTCTTCATTCTACAGAAATCTGCATTACTCTGTGTTGTATGGTTTCTGAGCAATAAATAACTGTAATGGCACTGGGACTTCATGGACACCCTGTATTAATGATAAACGAATTACCGACTACCCATTATCCAAAACATTTTAGCAATCTCATGATTATAAGCTAAATTGTATTTCACCTTTTCGAAATGCCAAGGCATAATGTACGATCTCCTATCCATCCGGGATGATGGAATTATACGATTATCGTCGATCTGACGGGACAGAATATTTGGGGGTCCTTTTATCTCACTTTCCCACAATATTCGTGTGTCCTTGTACAAGAATTCGTGATCCTCTGGTCCAGTGACTCCATGATTTCGTATTTAACGATAGCTCGCACATTTGGTCATCACAGGACTGCGTGCATGATCGACATCACTTGAAGGGGGGGTGGGTTTAGTGACATCAGTACACTTCATGCAGTGCACTGTAGGCATTACGCTCTCTCTCTCTCTCTCTCTTCTCTCTCTCTCTCTCTCTCTCTCATGAAGTATTTCTGCCGTATCAGTATTTTAGTAGGAATTATGATATCTACAGCCATCGGCTGTTGTATAACGAAAAACCGAATCCATTATTATTATCACTACTATGAGATTCAGGGCCTCTGTAACACGGTTTTTTCGCAATAACTTTTTAATCTATCCATTAAATAAATATAACGCTTATTTAGAATACATATTATATCTACACATAAATTTTGACTGTATTCTGCATTACGTAGGTTGAATAAATTTGGTACTTATAATGTAAAAGTGACTTTTTTTGAAGACGGGCCAACTTACCCATAGAAAAGGTTTCGAACACACTCGTTACGTAACTTATGACATAATTTCTTCCCTCTTTCTCGATGGATGATTGGCTATACGTAACGAAGGCTAAACCTCTGGCAACAATGACATACAAATTTAAATACAAGCAAAGCAGTACACCTTTATGAACTCTGGAACCTCTCCACTGATAATTGTCAAAATGAACAAACCAACAAAATATGTTAATAAATACAAAAACACTTCGATTATTAGGTTTCCTAAGAAATTACAGTCTACTTTATAGGTCACAATCAGATTGGTAATTTTCAAAAACATAGTAGACAAGCTTGATTTGAGAACTGCTATATCCAATGTCAAGCTATTTTTATTTATTGGCTATCTACCTATATACTGAAAAAAAAATAGCCGGTACCATATATTGGGCTTTAAACCTTCACCAATAATTATCGTCAGAATGATGACTTCATGAGGCTCCGCCCACTTTTGCCTCGTTATAATTCAGGATAACACTGAAGGCTACCATGGGCATTGTTGGATTAGAAAATTTAACTTCTGGCTATAAAAACTAATTTCTCGAGTAGTTTTAAGAAGTGCTAAATGATCCTCAAGGATCCCAGCAGTTGGCCTAAACGTTTAATTCATGTATATTACTGCTATACTGTTGCGGCACTACTGCCACAGTAGTATTACTACGCTAGCACTGATACCCCACCCACATCTATGTATCGTTCCGCCATTCATAAAGTCTTTGGGTTTCATAGCCGATGGAGTTTGTGTCTGTTGGATGGGCGGGGCAACATTTCGTCAAAAGGTGTTTACCTTACTTACGTAATGAATGTTTTTCGACTCTTGGCTCATAATCATTGGCCACGGCGTCGGCTAGATCATTTTTACTCTATAAAAATTAAAACTATCGGGTTTAGGTTATTGATAATGCTGACAAAATTTGTGTGTGGTTGTAAAATATACATATGTCAATTTTCAGCTACATCTGATGCTTTGACAAGGAGCAAAGTCCAAAAAACCGTGTTACAGAGACCCTGAATCTCATAGTAGATCATTTTTCTCATTATTATTACTTTTTCTCGATTTTATTATTATTCCTATAATAATTTTTTTTCATCGTTTTCCCAAATTCATATGTTGGTATTTTCTAAATCTTCAATATTATTACTGTCATTATTTTTCATGGGGAGTACGTGGCCAGGTACCCACCCCTTGCCCCCTGAATCCGCTAGCCGTTGCCCAATGTTAGTCTAGGGATTATCACCCCTGGTAGGCCTACTATGTGTCCAATGGACAGGCGTCTTCGTCAAATTGGAATTGCTCTCATAGAAAGACCTTCATGACTAAGGGTTATCAGACGCCCTCCCTCCACCCACCCCCTTCCCTTGATTACATTTGGCCGGATGGATTGCCTTTGGATGGGGCGTGGTTCATACTTCCTGTGGAGAATACCTGTAGTTAATAAAAGTTCATTACTCTCTCTCTCTCTCCCCCCCCCCCCCCCTACTCTCCCCCCCCCCCCCCTATCTCTCTCTCTCTCTCTCTCCCACACACACACACACATGCTATAATACATATAAATATTATATATATATATATATATATATATAAATATATATATATATATATATATATATATATATATATATATACTTTGTGTAGCGCGGAAGATAAAGGAATGGAACGCTAGTCCTATGCCAGTAATCTTTTCACAAATTCATCGATCACTTTCCTGGAATGAGAGGCACTGGGCACAAAGACCTTATCAGTAGTTTCGTAGAGACAAACCTCATTCAGAAACCCGAATAACGAAGCAAACTTTCTCCTCATTGCTCAAAGGAAAAAAGCTTTATTTCAGGATAATTCAGTCAGCCAGTATTCTTGGATGAATCCTATCAAACTGTCAGTAAGTGAGCGTTGATATAGTGCGAACAATGACAATATTCGATGTAAGCTGCACCGAAGCTCTCATTGTGTAAAAGCAGACACAATTACTTGTGTCTGGTGAGTTGCACTACTATAATGTTTCATGTTTTAGATGTAACTTAGTTTTTCAATTAAAAATTTTCAACGTAAAAAATCACGATAAGATGGAAACTCGTCAAGTGTGAGGTGAACTCATGTGCTCACGGAATGTTGCCAGATAGTGCTTTTGTTGGGTGATGTCCTTTTGGACAGTTGCAGACTTTTTTTTCTTTATTTTTAGCGAGCATACATAGTGAAGTAACCTCTAATATCTATATTGTTCTCATGTCATAACTTGAATAGGCAAACTCTAGTACCTGTGCAAATATTGTTTATCATTTCAGTTGCAATACACATTATCCGTACTACTTTGCAACTTTTCACAAGTAGACCGTTTGGTCTTAGCTTATGTTGTAAGAAACATGATAATCTTATATTATTTCTCGTAATTGATAGACAACAAATATCTATATTTTCACAAGCAGTTCCAGTACCAAAATGCCGATATTTAGCATTTGTGTGTATACAGTTTCGACTGTATGCACGGGAATAAAATAGGAAGTACCATTCTCGCTGACATGGATACAATTCAAGAATAACTCGTTGTTAGCGAAATACTTTTCCCATTAGAGTTTTTTTTTGCGCAATAAAAGACGGAATATAATTGTTTAAAAATTCTGTTAATGAACTAATTATTAGAGCTCTTGTAGAATTCATCTGAGATATCGGTTTAATTTCAGTCTTGGAAGGATGTTCGACTTCTGACGGTTAAGCTGAAATCCAAGTATCAATTTACCAAAATATAGCGGTTATTTAGGCCCAACTTATAATAAATAACACCAGCTTACGAGAGAAAAAAAAACATATCGTGTAAATAACCCTCTGTTTTGAGAGAGAGAGAGAGAGAGAGGAGAGAGAGAGAGAGAGAGTCTGGTTTTGTGGTAATGGAATTGTTTAATACACAGTAAATTAATGCGTAATATTGGGCCAATTGCGCTACCACACTCCAACCCCCAACTCACTACGCTAGACCTATGTACCTTACTACCTGTTAGCACCGGGTGGATGGTGCTGGTCGTAATGGAATGAAGATAAACGGTGATGATATCGCTACTAAATGCAAAACATGTATATTAAAAGAATGCGGCATTTCCCCCCATTCCGTTGCAACCATTATTTCATAGATTTCGTTTCGGTAGTTTTCCGTAAAAGCTGCATATTATCAGTGTTCTAGGTCTAGCGATTTGCCGCTGCGTTCTCTCTGTCAACTTCAATGCTGACTTTCAGAAACATTTCTCTGCCTAAGTCTAGTAGAGATATTTAATGGAGTAATATTCTCGAACGTTTATCAAATAAACGGGCTTTAAAATGTTAATGACTGATCAGAAGTTTTAAGGGAGATAAAATGGAATTCTTTTAATCCATCTACAACTCGTGAAAGCTACTGCAAGATATTTCAACTCTTCCTGTAACTCCAGATAAAACCATTCTGGGATTCGAGAATGGTATAAGATATCTGTGTCCTGTTAGGTGTCGTTTGTAACGATTGTGTTAAATACTTGAAAAACAGGATTTGAAAATGCTTTTATATTTTTAATAATAAAGTTTCGAAATCGCTTTGTAAATTGTAAATAAGAGTCGTGGACCTGAAGAGGTTTGAATGGGGGAGATTGTGGAAGGATCTCTCTCTCTCTCTCTCTCTCTCTCTCTCTCTCTCTCTCTCTCTCTCTCTCTCTCTCTCTCTCACACACACACATACACACACACACACACACACACAGCTTTTAATATCTCTCCACGTCGTGTCCAACGTTTAGTTCATAGGAATGTGACTGTCGTTTGTAAAACTGTTATATCATGATAAGTCTCATATTCCCATTATGCATGGCATGTATGCACAACGTGACATGCAACCTTTATAGGTTTTACACAATTCTTTATACCTTTTCCGTAATTCATCAACGTGAAAAAAATAAATTCTTTCACAAAAGAAATCGCGTTTCCCAGCGTCGAAATCTACGCAGGAAACAGTACATCACGCTGACTGGAACACAATCAGCTTGCTTGCAGATCTATCTTCATTCATTTGTCATTATCAGAGTATAAAAAAAAATGGGATATCAAACGTTTGACACGGGGTGTTCAGTGACGACTTTCATTTTTCTTTGAAATTGGCTTATAACAAAAAAGTTATTCGTAATGGACGGATGTTAAAGGACTGTCAGAATGTAAAGAGTACACGAATTTCAAACTGGACAGTTTCTGAGAGACCATGTTACGTTTTTTCGAAGCCATTCGCTAAAATAGCCGAAGAGAAGTTGAGGTAATGCTTTGCATTATTCTGAAAGCGATTAGGAAGGGAGATTCCATTTCATTCACTTCATTATAAGTTTTATTACTGGTAAGAGGGTTTCCATATCATTTACTTTATTATATGTTTTATTATTGGTTAGAGAGTTTCCATATAATTCACGTCATTATTTGTTTTATGATTAGTAAGAGATTCCTGTCGGTAAAACGGACTTATAATTAGTAATTAGTTTAATTCAGGATTAAGCTAGTTAGATGCCATCACAAACTCTTGCTCCCTGATCATGTTCGTAACTACCCAGCAGGTTTATAAACTTTAATCATTGTTTTATTAAATAAGCTTCTAGCGGTTCACTCGTGCAACTTGACAGGAGACGATGTGTTTAATAGCTTCGTTAGCTCCCAGCAGTAACTATAGTGTTAGTACAAGAACAGTTATTCCAGTAAATAATATACTGTTGTTCTATGTTAAAACCCTTTATTGGGGAATGTATTATTAAATTGCATATACAATATTGCTGTTCAAGTATTTTTTAATCATGTCTAAATCGGGTTTAAAACCTAATTTTATCGGCCAGTTTGGTAGGCACCGGTACAGCGTGTTCATGTGGTGTCGGTGGCGGCTCATGGCGTTTCGTAACGTCTAGATTATTTTCAGTAGTACTAGTACCGAAAATAATTCTAATTGGTAGAATAATGTTGAAATGTGGCATCCGGAGATCGTAGTACCACGTCCGGTACCGAAAGCAACCTAGGCCTATGTGCAAAAACCCGAGCTCACATTCTATCATTCCCTGGTAAGTGGATTTTTTTTTTATAACTCATGCAGTTTTTCTTTATATCATCGCAACAAGTTCGTTAATTTATAAAATACTGATAGAGCTGGTTAGTTCAATAGTGTTTTGATGAGCGTAAGTTACAATAGCGTCCCTGCGTTGTGGTTAGGTCTAGGCACCTAGAGACCATACAGTAAAATTTTTTCAGATTTATTATTATTATTATTTATTATTATTATTATTATTTCCAATGTTTAGGTATTAAGTTCCACGAGGTTGCTCAGCTCCACTGACGATCGGTCAAGGCTGCTATACGTATGGTTGCAACGGCTTCTTTTGGCGTGTGGTTCGGTCTATAGTTTCCTTGAGACGGCAACCGTTATTCTGCAGTTTAATAGCAATTGGAATAAAATCAGTTATGAATAAGCTAATGGAATAAAATCTATCGTAAAAAGCTATTGGAATAGAATCAATCATAAATAGCTAATGGAATGAAAATCAATATTGATCAGTCAGTGTGCCCTTTAGGCAGACTCTAGGCCGACTGAGAGTTTTTACTTTCCACCTCATCAACTCTTATCTCTGTTCGTTCATTCATTTAATTTTACTTTGGTGGAATAGTTCTCACCATTAGATGCATGTTTAGTAAAAGTAGGAAATGAGATGGTAGGGAGAAGAGTATCCCTGGCTATTGTGCCTTTAAAAAAATTCAGTGAATTGAATAAGTTCGCAAGGGTATTTGAGTCATACGAGGACAATGACAAAGTCCAAGTGTACAGAAATTACGTTTTCACGTTCACCATTTGATGAAGACAGTTGCGCCCATCTTTGCTCATCGAAATATTACAAAAAATAGGAAAATACCACCATTACCGAACAGTCAACAAATAGGCCAAAGTGACTAGGTCT
>NC_087204.1:5137138-5139638 GCF_015104395.2 Macrobrachium nipponense
TATATGCAAGTATTTGATCCATTATGCATTGCATAACCCATATTTTGCATATTTAAAAGGCATTGAACTTACGGGGTTTTACGCCGCGCCAGAGGTTGCCACTGCAGTATATGCAAGAAATGGGATTTAATATGCAATGCATAACCCAATTCACATATGTAGTAGGCATGAAACTTACGGGTTGTTACGCCACGCCAGAGGTTGCCTTCCACGCTATGTGATTTGGCATTGATACCCATTCCCGAGGGTATTATGTGGCAGGAGAGAAAGGGGGTGCACTACAGTCCAATCTTGGAGAAGGGATGCACAACAATCCACTCTTCGGGCACTTGTTGCCAGTCCACTAGCCGCTGTAGTCTGTTCATCGCTCAGAGCTGCTTCCACAACTACATCCAGGAGTGATTTCCATTGCAAAAGTCAGCCTGTTCCTGTTCCCAGCAGCAGAGTTATCCTGACTTGTTTCTTCTGCAAGCAAACCACCAGTTCTCCTATAAAATGCCGATGTTCCTTTGTGTTCACCCTTTACGAGAGCTCTCGGAACATCTTCGCTTTTTGCTCCAGTTTTCGGAGGTCGGCTACAGATCCCTTGATTTGGCGAAGTTTTTCATCGAGGCTGTCTATTTGTTGGGAGAGAGCTTCGCAGTTGATCTGTGGAGTCCTCAGACATCGAGCTTTATCCGAAGCCTTTTTCTCTTCAGCTTTCCTCTCAGATATAGGAGCCTTCATTCCTTGACGCTCCTCTTCTCCTGTAAGCATTTTGACTTTAGTTTCCAAGCCTCTGATCTTCGTGTCCTTGGCCAAGGTCTCCTCCTGGAGGCTTTCGAGTTCCAAGATTGCCTCCATCTTTTCAAACTCCGTCGTCTCTAATTCCTCCTTCGCTTCAGCCAATTCAAATTCAAGTTGAACTTTCCTTTTTATCATTTCTTTCAGCTTTCCATTTGCCGTCGGGTTTTCTGCCACAACAGTTTGAGATGCTTTCTGCAAACGGATAACTTCCATTTGCTTGAGGGTGCACTCATTTTCCAGTCGGAGGAGCTCTCTATCTTTCTGCAAGTTCTCCTCTTTGAGGTTTTCCAGTTCCTCCTTTTTCTCAGCTAATTCAGCTTTACATTTGTGTAGCTGCTTCACATTTTCTTGGGCTATCTGTTTCTCATCGACAAGGACTTGCAACTCGTCCTCTAAGTAACTGATCTTGGAGGTCTTCTGCTCGCTCTCCCTCTTCAGACTTTCAATGGTCTTTTCTTTCCTTCTGTTCTCTTTGCGGAGGCTTTGCAAGTCCTCATTAAGCTTAGTTATCCTGACTTGCATTTCTATCCTGCCGTCTTCTCTTTGCTGTAGATCTCGATGCAACGTCTCCTTCTCCATCTCGAGAACTACGACAGTGTTTTCCAAAATGATCAACTTCTGGTCCTTCTCTTCTCTCTCTTTCATTTGCGAGTCGGTTACCTTCGCCTTTTCTATAATTTTCCTTTTCAATATTTGCATTTCTTCGTACATTGAATAGATTTGTGTGTCCTTTTCTTTGTTCGAGAGTTCGAGGTCTCTTATGTACTCTTCCATCTTCATGCTTCCTTGAGTTAGGGCCTTTACCTTCCGTGCTAATTCATTTATCAGCTGGTCTTTCTCTAACCTCTCTTTTTCAAGCCTTAAAAAGGCATTTTCATTCTTCATGATTATTTCCTCGAACTTTCGACTAGTATCCAAATGCGGTGATACTTCTTCACTGTCCGAACTGTCGTCATCTTCACAGTCTGACTGACTGTCTTCTTCATTATCCGAATCATCGTCTGCGTTATCCGAATATCGAGTTGTCAGTTTCAGAATGAACAACTTGGTTCTCTAGATTTCCAGCCTCCTCAAGACAGCCAACGTTGTCCAAGGCCGAGAAATCGACAAAGAACTGAACCATACTAATGCCAAATCCACGAAGTATAAATACTTCAGTGAATAGCACAACAAGTATGGCAAACAAAAACCACATAATCTCGCGGGGGACTTGAAAAACCACGAATTCAAAGCACTGTGCAAGCACAACTGTAAGCAAACTTAGAAACATCTTTGTTTGTTATAAATCAACTCTCTCTCTGACTTATCACTAATTTTAAAAAAAGACGCGTGACGTTTCTGGATTCTGCTGTCTTCAGGAATGCTTGCTGATCCCCGGACAAAGTTGACGTGTCTGGGTTCCTGAGTGATTTTGGGCTCCACGGGAGTTGCTTCGGTCTTCAGAAGAGAGAAATTTCTATGCATTACTCGGGACCTTCTGAGCACCCTGGAGCCAATTTTCACACACACACACACACACACACACACACACACACAAATATCTATGTGAACTATATTTTTTGTAGAAAATAACTGACAACTGATTCACGATTTAAAGTCATAAATGAGAAAGCTAATTAGAATGCAAATTTATTATTGATATGATATTTCGTACAAGAACATCAATTTGATATTTTCCCTTTTCAATTTCTACTAAAATTTTTTAGGGCAGGAG
>NC_087204.1:5142138-5149638 GCF_015104395.2 Macrobrachium nipponense
AACGAATTAAATGAATTGCAACTGACGAGAGCGGATGTTCAAAACGAATATACGGGAAAATACGCCATGAAATCACATTAAGCAAAATTCACGAGCGATCCACTGATGCAATTCTGTTTACGGCGGTAATGACAATAATAGCTTCTTTGCTTTTGATGCCGTTGGTTTATCTAATTCTGAATATTGGAAGAGAAGGTGTAACTGCTACATCGAATTATTTAAATAAAAACATCCATTAAGCTACAGATATCCTTTAATATCCAATTCGCAGTACCTCGGAGAAAATTCGTCGTCTCGTGGAATCAAACCACGGAAAAACAAGAACTCAGGCCTCATGGACGGTGCGTCATTGTAATCATAGTTCCTGTTCTGTCATGGTGCGATCCCACGAGACGACGAACTTATCATCAACTACAAAATTCCCCTTTGGTTAACACATGAATATATATTATTTCTGAGGTAGAGTGAATTGGATAATAAGGGACATTTGTAGCTTTATGATTATAATATATTATATAGATACATATATATATATATTATATACTTTAGATTATATATATTATATGATATATTATATAATATATCTATATGATAGATATATATATATATATATATATATATGATATATATATATAGTATACATATTTCCTTTTTACCTTCTCGTTGAATAACCCCGCAGACTCAGTACCCCACAAACACGCTTATGCAGTCGACATGTCTCGTAGAAAGGAATTTATGTCACCCATCGTGAGTTTCTTAAGCTCCCTACGAGGATACAATTCACTTCCAGCGGCTCTTAGCGTCTGGAACAGACTAAGGAAATTCCATGCTAGGCAACTCGACTTGTCAAACGGTGTGCGGTTTATATCTCGGAGTCGCGTTTCTTCTTCCAAAGTACATTTTTCGCATACTCGGGGAGTAAGTCTACAAACTACTTTGTTTGTTGTTGATGTTGTTGTTCTAGTTGCGGAGGAAGGAGAGGTCTATGCAAGAGATTCCCGAAAGATATCCTGATAGTTTTATCTTTTAAATAATACAGGGTGTCCATAAAGTCCCAGTACCATTCTGAGCAATAAATACCTGTAATGGTACTGGGACTTTATGGACACCCTGTATGTGCAATTATATAATCACAGAATATGATCTTAAGCTACGTCATTCTTGGATCTCTCTCTCTCTCTCTCTCTCTCTCTCTCTCTCTCTCTCTCTCTCTCTCTCTCAAAGTTTCTTGTCGATTAGGAGGTGAGATCAGAGTATATAATCTTTAGCGACATCATTCTTGGGACTCTCTCTCTCTCTCTCTCTCTCTCTCTCTCTCTCTCTCTCTCAATGTTGATTAGGAAAGGAAATCAGATTACATAGTCTTAAGCCACAGCCACGGTCTAGACCGTGGCTACAGCATTCTTGATTAATAATCTACGGGTTACAGAACACCCAAAATATACTCAAAATACTTGCATATTTACAAATAACGGCTACAATTTCCAAAAGCCATTTAAAAAGGGCTCTGTACTCGGGACACAAATTGAAAGTTCAAAGACTTTTTTTACAAGAGGTCATCATCACCTGTACTTCGGAGCTGGAAGAGATCTCTCTAAAGGAAGCCTTACAACGGCAATTGAAATATTAACGAGAGTATGTCTGGGAGGGAGGGAGGTACTGCAAGTGTTCAAAGAGATCTGAAAAGCGACATAAGTCTGTCGCTCTTTCTCACTTATGCTGTTTACTTGTCAAAGATACAAAGATAGATGTGTAGAAGGAATAGATACAAGACGTGTTATGACCTCCAGGTTACTCGGGACGCGCGCGCAATATCCCCCCCACTCACGCATATGTTGTAAATATTATATTCCTGACTTAACGTGAAGTGGACTTCGTAATTAATACTCATACTTAGTACTGCTCATTAAACACGTTCATATATTCTCAGTTATAAGTGGAAACGCTGAATAATTGAACGGAAACCGCCTAAATTCAGTACACCAAGTAAATGGAAACATTGCTAAAACTTTAACCTTAAATCAAATAAAAACTACCGAGGCTAGAGGGCTACAATTTGGTATGTTGGATGATTGGAGGGTGGATGATCAACACACCAATTTGCAGCCCTCTAGCCTCATTCATTTGAACCGTATCTGGAATCCTCGTGAAAAGTTCTATCGGAATAATGCTTTCTTTTTGTCTCTACGAATAATGATAAAGAAGTTAGCATGGTCGGATATCCTGATCAAAATGACACCTGGATAAACACCATCCCTTATAAATTCTACGTATTAGGCGCGACTTTGGTTCAATTTGGTCCAGCAATTTCTCCGTCTATAGCGAACGTACATACATACGTACATAGTCCACCCCTCGGCTTTATATATATATAATTCATAGCTATATTATATTAGATATATATATATATATATATTATATATATATATATATTATGCTTAAAAAATCAAAGAGCAGAGTAATGCACAGCGAATCCCACACAGGAGAATGATAGTAAGATATCCAAGCGCTTTCATCTTTACTAAGACAATGTCTCATTAAAGACAAAAGCGCTTGGATTTCTGACTATCATTTTCCTGTGGGATTCGCATATATTATCGATATATATATTATATAATATATTAATATATATATAGTAGATATATATATATATATCCATATATATTATATACTATAATTATATATATAGTATATATAATAATATATAATAATATTAATAATAATATATATATATATAATATATATATCTTAATATATATATATAAATTATTATATATAGTATTATATATATATATTTAATCTCTATATATATACCTATATATATAATATTATTATTAAATTATATATTATATAATATATATTATTATATATATACAATATATACTCATCATATATCATATATATAATATATAGATATATGATATATATATAAATTATATATATATATACATATATATGATATATATATTTTTCTAGATATGATATAGAAAAGAGATACATATATATATATATCTAGATATATAGATATATTATATAAAGATATTTATATATATACATTTTATTATATATACATATATAATATATATATTATATTTATTATATATATATAGATATATATATATAATATATCATATATATATAATATATATATATATATATATATATATATATATAAATAACGGGCCTTTAAGAGAGGACCGACTTCACTTCGATAAGAAATAAATAAATAAAAAATATATGTCACAACACCAACAGTTGAAACTGGGGATACGAATATAGAAAGAAACACTAACACAACAAAGGTTTATTTACAAGCTTATTAACATAGGTAAATACAGAATGGCATCTCCTATTTACATAAAAAGATAGAATCTTACACTGCATGAACTGGGGGAACAGTGAGGCAGTTCAAATACTTACTCGTCAATTTGGCAATTCGAAGCGATGGCTTCTCAAAAGGAAAACGGTGATTGCAGACGTCCTCTTGACTCCGTATTGCAGAAAATAGTCTACTTGTAAGGCAGGAACTCCCCAAAACCTTTAGTAGGAAATTTTCTTCTCTGAAGTCTGCTCGACGTCAAAATAACACAGTCGTGCACTCCTGAAGACGACTAGACCAGTATCCAACCAACTCTCGAGCAACTTTTTTTCTGATCCTTCGTCGGCCCCTTTCTCTCTTATCTCTCACAGATGATCTCTGCTGCTGCTGATCTCTCACTGATAATCTGATCTGTGGCTCTTACTGAGGATATCTCTCTGTGACTAACTGGAGTCTCTCTTTTACGATCTCTCCTGCTGTTGCTACGACCGTCGTATTTATACGGCACTCTGGGGGTGGAGCCTACGGCAAGCGTCACAGACAAGCGAGATTTCCAGAACTTCCTTGATGAATCTAGATGAAGTATTGCATCAGAAATTGCGGCGTTTCTCCCGACACATTGGCGCGTGTTGCGCTCCACAACACGCCCGACGATTCCAGAACAGCCGCGAGAGCAGGCACCTCCAACACGGGCGCGAAAGCCTCCTTACTGCCAAACTTCTCCAAAATGCGTTCTCCTTTCCTTTATCTTTCTTTGCTAGGAAGCAATTACCATCACACGCCCCCGAAAAGAGAAAAAAAATGAAATCAACTGATTTTATTTTTTTCTAAAGAGGAACAAGAATTAAACAGCAGGGAAAAATTCTGCATAAAGCTTTAATCCAGTGTTTGAAATTCTGCATAAAGCTTTAATCCAGTCAAACACGCACGCTTCTCCACACACACTCACTTGTGCAATAACAGAAAACAGTTATTAGGCTAGTCATTCTGAGAAATCTCTAGAGAGGCTATCTGCTTCTCTCTTACTTTTTCCGTTTTCTGAACTCTGCTCAAAAACTTTGAAAGACTAAGACACTCTTGCGTCTTTCTCAAAACTGATTTCTTTTTCTGGGACACAATTACCAAGGGCATGGGCGGCGGCCAAGGTACGGGGCGTTCTCTATAATCCTGAAGCAAATTTACATTTATTGTCTTTGCTCTACTCTTACCCACACTAATTCAATGATATATATTTCCCCTCTCCTCTAACACTGAAAAAGGACCTTCGAACTTATAAGGAAAAAAGGGACTTTTTCCCGAGACTAGTACTAAAACTTTATCTCTTACACACTAACTTCTCTTGTTGCTCTAAGATCAGGTTTTCCTCTAATTTCCCCTTGACTTCCTCTTGCGTTTTCTTTCGCTAAGTGCCAAGCGCTTACGTTCTCCTCTGCTAGCTGCCAAACATCTCTTAGATTGTTTTTATAATATTCAAGATTAGTAATGCAATCATCTCTACCCTTACTAGGCAAAGTTCCGAACATATTTATAAATACATTCTCAAAAGATTCGCCTACTGAAGGAATATTACACAACTGAACTCTGGGAATTACTTGAATCGGTTTCCTGGCAATTTGATATTCATGACAGCTTAAAGCTGTCATTTTTTATGTCATTTTTCATCTTAGGCCAAAAGTACGCCCTACTAATACACTTGAAAGTTTTATTCACTCCCAAATGTTCTTGCTCATCATATGGTAACTTCAAAACTAGCTCACGCAGCTTCCTAGGAACCACTAATTGTTCGGTTATTTCTCCTTTACTACCTGACTTCGGTCGAAGATAATGACACAAAACTTCGTTCTTTAAACAAAAAGTTTCCTTACACACATCATCGAGATCATCATCCAGCTCACATTCAAAAATTCGGTTTAGTGTCTCATCCTCTCTCTGCAACTTAATTAGCTCATCCTTATCCAAAACGTTAGAGCCTAATTCATCACCGTAACTAGTACTAGATACTGGTACATTTACTACGTTACTCTCGACAGGTACACCTTCCGTTTGGCTATCACTGTCAACGATAGAGTTAGGTCTCTCAGTCACACTCATGCCAAGATCAACCTCGCCACCTCTATCACACTCGTTCGAATCCACGAACTTACTCACGTTTGAATCCACAAATTCACTCTCGCTCGAATCCATGAACTCACTCTCGTTAGAATCCACGAACTTACTCACGTTCGAATCCACAAACAAATTATGATCGTAGTCTATGTCTGTATCTAAACCCGACCTAGATACTACCATTTCAGGCACTGGAATATTCCTCCCAACAGGATTCACATTCTTGGATAAAGCTAAGTCATTACCGACAATAATGTCAACGCCTTCAACGGGCAAACAGTCCACAACTGCAAGTTTCACTTCTCCTGACACTACCTGACTTTCTAAATTCAACTTCAACAAAGGACAAAGAACACAAGTGTTAGGAAATCCACCTAACATGACTTTCTCTTCCATATTGATTTCTGCTCTATTCGGCACACACACTCTTCTAATTAGTGAGACAGTAGCTCCTGTGTCTCGAAGCAAGACTACTTCTCTCGAATCTACTCCTCCAAGAGAGGAAACTACGCCTTCTGACAGAAATTCACCAAACATTTTCCTAGTTTCTCTCATCACATCATTCCTACTTGGTGAAAGGTTAACTAGGGACACTGGTTTCTTACCATCCTTCCTTTCTACTGCACAATTTCTCACTAAATGCCCTTTCCCATTACATCGGAAACAATTTAATTCTGAGACACTAGATGCCATTTTACTCTTACAAACCTTAGACGTATGACCAGGTTTTCCGCATGTATAACAGGAATAGTCACTTTTACTCCCATTACTATTACTAGGACTGAACCCTTTACTGCTTTGTATTCTACCAGATGAAGGATCATTTTGTTTCTTACCAACACTAAAATTATGAGTTAGACTATATTCGTCAGCTAGCCTAGTTGCTCCTGCAAAAGATACTTCTTGCCTATCCCCTATATAAAGTTTAATCTCAGGGGATACGTTATCTTTGAAGTTTTCTAACAACACAAAGTTCTTCAAACTATCAAAATCACCAACTTTAGCAGAAGTTAACCAATCAAATAACAGCCTTTCTAACTTCTTACCGTATTCTACATACGTAATATTTTCATCCTTTCTCAAATTTCTAAATTTCTTACGGTACGCCTCCGGTACTAGCCTATACGCACTAAGAACGGTTTCTTTTACGATATCGTAACTATCACATTCCTCTTTAGACATGCAACTATACACAGTAAGTGCCCTACCACTCAAAACTGACTGCAAATATAAAGCCCACATTTCTTTAGGAGAACCTACTGTTTCCATTAACTTCTCAAAACACATGAAATATGTCGTAACCTCCTCCTCATCAAACTTTGGTACTAATTTTAGCACTGCACTCATACCTAACCTATCAGTTCCGTTTTCGTTCTCGCCCGTCCGACTGTTACGAGTACTTTCCCTTAACCGAACAATTTCCAACTCATGCATATGCTCTTTCTCTCTCTCTTCCTGCTCATGCACACGCTCTTTCTCTCTCTCTTCCTACTGCATTACCAACATTTCTCTCTCTTGCTGCATTTCCCTCTCAGCTGCTCTTTCCTCTCTCTCAGCTGCTCTTTCATCTCTCTCATACTTCTCTCGTTCTTTCTTTTCAACATACTCACGGAAATCATTCCCCTCTAGACCTAGTAGCTTACCTGACTCAATAAACTCTTTCACCATCTCACTCATTCTGATTCTTTCTATATTTTCCCTGTTTCAAACTGTTAAAGTGTTGATAGCCTAAGCAAGGTCGCCACAATGTTACGGTGTCGAAATATCCTGGCCAAAGGTCGACACAATGTTACGGCCTCTGAGAGAGGACCGCTTCAGGTTAGATGAGAAATAAATAAAAAAAATATTTCAACACCAACAGTTGAAACTGGGGATACGAATATAGAAAGAAACACTAACACAACAAAGGTTTATTTACAAACTTACTAATATAGGTAAATGCAGAATGGTATCTCCTATTTACATAAAAAGATAGAATCTTACACTGCATGAACTGGGGGAGCAGTGAGGCAATTCAAATACTTGCTGGTCAATTTGGCAATTCGAAGCGATGGCTTCTCAAAAGGAAAACGGTG
>NC_087204.1:5154638-5157138 GCF_015104395.2 Macrobrachium nipponense
TTCATCTAAGGCATTTATTTGTAAATGGGCAGAAACTGTCCAGTTAATACTGAAGGTGCTATCTGGCTCAAAGAGCAGACGTACAAAAATATGCTTCGTTTTTTTAAAAGTCAGTAGAAAAGTATAGCGTCATGATTTTTCTCATCACTGACGGCTTGAGATTCAACCCCCAACTCTCATTTTGTTGGTCAGTTAATAAGAGCAATTCATCTGGGGCTATCTTGACAGTCTACGCTCCGTGTGTGGCAGGGACAGCGAACTCAGAGAAAGAAACGAATCCGCCATCAGTGAGCGGACTTCCACGGTAAGATAAATTTTGGAAAAAAATTAAAAAAGAAAATGGACCTTCGCATCTTATAAATGATGGAAGGAGGAACGCGAACAAAACTCCGTATTGCAAAAGAATTCCAGAGACGCACAATGGGTGTCTCGGAGCGTATCTAGTAAATGTGACGTTATCAGTAATTCATGGGGGACATAAGAATGGAGGAGAGATGGGGGTTTAGCTTCTCCATTTATTTTTTTCCCAACTTTTGTGAATTACATCATCTTGGACTTTTTCCTGACACATCCAGACTTTCTACTTCACGCCACCCGTGGATCTGGAGTCTTGGACAGCCCCTAACGACTTTCCTGATTGGCTGTTGATAAGCCAGTCACAGTGCTGGATCTTTTTTTTTACGCTGGATTTTTTACGGGCTGCTCTGTGAGCAAGAGCCCGTGCTGACACAAGGTCAGCTAAATCAAAAACAACTGGATCCTCTCAGTCTCTCTCGAGATTTCACATAGACAGGATGTACGTTCCACCTCTCCTGAGGACTACTGTTGCAAAACGTATCTTCAGGAGAGGTGAAACCTACATCCTACCTATGTTAACTCTCTCGAGAGAGACTGACAGTTTCCAGTCCTGTGATTGGCTTATCAGCAGCCACTCAGGAGTGTCGCAAGGGACTGGTCTACACATCAGATGCACCGTTGATGTGAATCTACCATAGTGACATCTGTCAAACTTAATCATACAGAATATGACGTAAGTTTAATCGTCTGTCAATACTTCACTGAAATTGATAAAAGTCTTGAACACTACATAGCTTACTTTTATTTTCCATGAAATGAATATCCGATATGTGATTTGTTAACTCATTGGGAAATATACCTTTGGATCAAAATCATAGCGTAAAAGTATCAGACAAGCTTAGTCAAGTGTACTTAATGTTAATAATAATATAATGATTACGAATATTCATAGCTTTCACATGGCTGGGCCGAGGACTTGTTTGAAACGAGACATGCTTCCTGAACGAGCACGAATGAATAGCGGGAAAAGTGGTTGTAATAACATCTTCACCCTGTGTCCTTGGACCTTGGTAATATTTTGCGGTTTTAAAGTCTGATCCAATACCTGCCGTTAACTGACAATTAGTTATTTTTTATTTGTATTAATATTATTATTAATATTATTATTATTATTATTATTATTATTATTATTTTTCGCTCTATCACATTCCTCCAATTCGACTGGGTGGTATTTACAGTGTGGGGTTCCGGGTTGCATCCTGCCTCCTTAGGAGTCCATCACTTGTCTTACTATGTTTTATTATGATTATGATTATTATTATTATTATTATTATTATTATTATTATTATTATTATTATTATTATTATTATTATTTTGGTAGAGGACCCTCTTTTAGGCAAGTGCTGTTCAAGGGAATGGCTGAATTAAGGGACTTAATTTTATATATCGTTTTTTCTCTTTCGAATTATAAAATCAACTCGCTTAATTTTGCCATTCTCTTTAACAGTATTATTATTATTATTATTATTATTATTATTATTATTATTATTATTATTGGTTGTAGGTCCACAATAATATAGCATGTGAGTTCTTGGTCTTTAATGGATATTAAGAGCTTTCGAATCTTGTGCTGGGTTCATCTTCAGTCACTTGGCTGAAGTTGAACACAGCTTTTAATAGCCATTAAAGACCATAACCTCACATGCTATATTATTGCGGACCTGCAACCATTGTCATAATTTTCGATACGGAAAACTGTGCCCATTATTATTGTTATTATTATTATTATTATAGTAGTAGTAGTAGTAGTAGTAGTAGTAGTAGTAGTAGTAGTAGTAGTAGTAGTAGTAAACTACACCCGTCTTTTCAAATGGATACAAATGGGAGATCAGCGCCTCAGTGACGTGGTCGGCATGGTGTTGGCGTACCACCTCGGTGGCCGCGAGTTCGATTCCCGGGCAATTCCATTGAGGGGTGAGAGATGTGTAGTATTCCTGGTGATAGAAGTTCACGAATCTCGACGTGGTTCGGAAGCCACGTAAAGCCGTTGGTCCCGTTGCTGAATAAACCATACTGGTTCCATGCAACGTAAAAACGCCATTCAAACAAACAAACAAGTGGGAAAGCGTTGCCCAAAAATGCTAAAAATAGTATTGAATCTTCATATACATTAACAAAACAAATAGAATGTCTGAAGCGGAAT
>NC_087204.1:5162138-5207138 GCF_015104395.2 Macrobrachium nipponense
AAGATCGATAGGGTTATTCGTAAAAATACTGCATTCATTTCTTGTCCATCAGCGAAATTCTCCGCGGTCGCTCGTAGCTGAGTTTTGGACATTAGGTTTGCCCTGTTCAATGTATTTGGGGAACAAGCGAGCCGAATTTGATATTACACACTCCCGTGTAATGTGTTTGCGCTGGAGGCCTGGAAACGATTCATGAAAAAGGTTCTTATCACCAGGATAATAGTTTCCCGTGGGCGATGAGTTTACATTCTGCATAATCGTAGATTTTATAGTGAATTCTAATCGGTACAACTAAGGACAGGAAATTTATACATTGAATATAGTATAACGTATTTAAAATAGATTGGTTTACGTTAATAGCATTTGATAGCTGCCTTCTTCTTATTGATTTAAATCATTAACACGATATTTTTTTTAAAGCTAAAACTCAAGGTAGTTCTATATCTAACGTACCCCCCCGTAGGGTTGTAGTGCCATCAGTGCACCTCACTGGGTGCACTGTAGGCATTACTAAAGGTGCTTGGCAGCGTCCCCTTGGTCACTAGCTGCAGCCCCTTACATTCCTTTTTACTGTACCTCCTTTCATATTATCTTTCCTCCATCTTGCTATCCACCCTCTCCTGACAATTATTTCATTGTACAGCTTTCAAGTTCTCCTCCTGTTGCACCTTCCAGACCCACCTACTCTCAATTTCCATTCCAGCACTGAATGACCTCATATGTCCCAGTGCTTGGATTTTAACATAGACTATATTCCATTCCATTCCTATAACTGACCTCCGAAGGATTCCTGTGGAAACGGAATACCCGTATTTGTTTTTTCTTAATAATTTCCCCGTCTTGTTTTTATTTGTTTTTTCCTATTAATTTATCAAATCGTATTGTACTGGAAGCAGTAATTCATAAACCCTGTAGAAGCCTTTCGTCGTTAATGAATCAAAACTGATGTATTTATTCCGCTAAACCCTTTTCTGATCAATTTTGTTGATACTATCATTTATATATTAATAATAATATTGATATTAATATTGGCAAGTGAGATTTGTTGGGAATAATAGTTAATAGAATGTACGTGAGATATCTATTTGTCTAAATTGATATACACTTACATAAAATAACATTTTTCATTACTCATAATTCTCTCTCTCTCTCTCTCTCCTGACCCCAAGATCCGCCTATATTTTATGACGCGCCTCGATATTTGTATTTATTCATCGCCGATCCATTACAGCTCGGAATTCAATTTGCAAAACGAATCTCCCATTCAGGAAAATCTCGAGACGTTGGCGCGCAATCATTTTCCAGATTGGAAACCCAGGTCCGCGCCGCTCTCTTGCCGAAACGGGGGTCCTCAAAGGAGATGTCGCATGGATACGCCCCTCGGATGGATAGTGCCGTTCCGTGACTTGCAAGTAATCGCTCTAGTTTTGTTTTTTACTTCGTTTTTGCCTCTTCGCTTGTGTTTGTCGCTTACTCGGGGGGTAAGCCTACGAACTACTTTGTTGTTGTTGTTCTTGATGTTGTTGTTCTTGCTGGGGGTAGAAAAGCCCTATGGAAAAGCATAAAAAGGTCTGGAAAAGGCGTTTCGCGTTGAGTTAAAGATATAGGAATTATAGGATGGGATATTTACGATTTATGTATTAGAATAAAAAAAAAAAAAAATAATGTGCATGTTAAACAGTACAGAACAATTATATCTAATAAAATATAGCGTATTTATTTTAATTTTCGTTGTGGAAGGAATGTGCTATTTGACCGTAGATTTTAGCTCACGGGGCCGTGTAAGCTGGAGGTCGGATCATGCCTTGTTTTTATCTCACTTTTGTTTTTCTAACCAAATTGTTTGGGTCCGTAGACTTGATATCCATTCCATTTGGAACGTACTTCGCATAATTACTTATTTCATAAGTTTATTCTGATTTCTTTGGCTTACAAGATTCCATCATCATTATCATCTTCTTCTTAGTCTTCTTCTTCTTCCCAGCTTAATCCCTCGTCGGGGGCGCTGTTTCTAATGAGCCTTCTTCATGGTTTACCAAAGTTGAAAATATAATGCTTCACCATTGAAATATAATGGTTCACCATTCATTTCCTTCAATTCGGGAGACAGTACAATGTCTAGAATTCATGACTAGGAACAGGTAATCTACAATGTCATTTCTTTTTCACAAAGTACATAGTATAACATGTGGCATACAATATAAAATTTATATAAAAATAATATAAAATTCACAAATATGCAAGTGTTTTCTATTTTTCTACGTTACGTTAAGGCATTTTTGAAAACTCTTTATATCTTTTATATACATTTTAAATGTAGAACAAAGAGCACCGGGCTGCTTCAAGTGACAGAATCCTCCAGTGATCAGATGGAAATGAGTTGTTAGCCAGTATTATTCCGTATATCTGTACTTGAAATGGTAGACGAATTTGATTAATGTATTCCCGACGTCAAATCACCTGAAAAAAATCGAATACGTCACCCCCAGTTCATCAAAGAGAGGCGTCACTTCTTCCGAGAATTTCAGTTGCAATGCGGAAAGTTGAAATTGGGTATATATATATGGTTTCATATTCGAGCAGCCATGTTTCAAGGAATCCTCAAATAGACAGTGATTTCTGATAACACGACGAATTACAGAATAATGCTATACTTACGATATATACTCAGGATCAAAATATACAAATAGACACGTCCTCGAGGGGTATTTCCAATTAAAGAGACCTGGAACGCCCAGGGAGTTCTTTGTATATGAATCTTATCCTCAAGGTGCTATCTTTTTTATAATCATGGAACCAATAGTGCCTTGGTTAGTAATCAGAGAGGCCTGTTTGAATCTTACCCTCAGGACACTATTTTCATTATAGTTAAGGAACCAATAGTGCCTTGGTTAGTATTTCTATATAGGTCAATGGAAGTAATTATTTTACGTGACAAACCACTAATGGATAAAATTCTCGTCTATAATACCAAAATCGTCACGTTTGTGAACACATCTGTTTGCACGATAAAAGTACGGCATTATCTCACCAGTAACTGTACGTTCGTAAAAAAAGCTTAAAAAAGAAAATTCAGCTTACTATTTTAAAAAAATTTAAAGCTTTATTTCGAGCCATCCACAGTTTTCATATTTTGCCACACAAATTCCAAATTGATTGCTCTACAGATGAAATATTAGGCGTCCACCGGACCCAATCTTTAGCATTGGAGCAGAAGTCTGGGAGATCTGCTCCCAGTGAAATGGTGTCGTAAATATAATTGATCTGATATAAGTAAAAGTAATATTTTGGCTGAAGAGTGTAGGTGTTGATTGCTCTTTGAACTGAATTGGTCCCAAACGCGAATAGGTATATCTGTTATATATGTATATCTACACCTATAAAATTAATAAGGATATTACTTCAAGTTTCTGCAATACCAAGAAAAATATTTTACCGGTGGATGCGATAAATAAATAAATAAAAACGCATGTAAATAAAAAGTCAGTCATATATGTACAGGTTTTTTTCGTTTTTCTTTTTTTTTTTTATATTTAATAAAAATTCGTTAAAGTTTCTTGCCTAGCCAAAATCCCCATAAATAACGATTTCCAGATAGCGTTTCTTTTTATCTCTCACAGTGATCGCCTTCCCCCTGCCTACTCCCCCCCCCCCCCCCCACCCCCCCCCCACAAAAAAAAAAAAAAAAAAAAAAATTAATCTACCCGGGGTTCCTTTTCGGTAATCTTTTTCACCCAGTTTATGGCATTATCTTACCCGATACATCGATGTCCCTACGTTCTTGATAGTCCGGTTCATTATTTGCCCCAAAAGATTTTTTATAATATTTTTATTCATTCAATGAATTTGTAAAGCCTAATTCGACATATCTTCCCATTCCTGACGTAAGATTTCTTTGTTTCTGTTTGTATCTATACTGTTAATGTCTGTGCTATTACCTTGTTGTGGAAATTTTTGTACCAGTCGTAGCTAAACGTTTCACCCTCTCTCTCTCTCTCTCTCTCTCTCTCTCTCTCTCTCTCTCTCTCTCTCTCTCTCTCTCTTCGAAATATTTTAAATGCGACAGTAATTCGTATTGTATTAGGAAAATCCACAATGAGTAAGCAATGTCCTCTGATTTCATTTCTGTCCGGAATGAAGTGGAAAGACCAGCCACAAATACCTGAGCTAGAAATATTTCAAATTTGAACGAATATGCCAGTTTATAAGTTTGAATCCAGACTTAGCAGGTGTACTGGGTTGAATAGCTGAGATTACGTAGGAACACACACAGGCGGAAAGAGGGAGAAAAAAATATTTATATATTTTTTAACCAAATTTCTTTTTAAACGTTGTTGCTAGCGACCTGCATAAAAAAAAAATCCTATCATCCTGCCTCCTGGAACCGTTTCAACATATATCTATTCATGCTTTTAAAGCTCGACATACCTTTCATTTTAAATGGTTGGTTTTTGCTTTCGTGTGTGAATGCGTGCTTCGCTATGCCGTGTTCAATACACAACTTTTTTTTTCTTTCTTTTTCTGTCAGATTTCGTTATGAGGTAGAATCCTGTTTAGTTCTCTGTTATTAAACACTATTGTACCAGCTTTGTACGTCCGCCCCCAGATCTAAAAAACGATCGAGATTAGAAACCTACAAATTGGTATTTCGATCATACACCCTACAGTCGTCAGACGTACCATATTGCAACCCTCTAGCCTCAGTAGTGTTCATTTTATTTTGAGGTTCAAGTTAGCCGTGGATCGTGCATGTATGTATGTATGATATGAAAATTGGTGCCCCCCCTACCCCCTCATGAAATTTGCTGCTTCTGAACATTGATTGTTTTTATTATCTCTCTCTCTCTCTCTCTCTCTCTCTCTCTCTCTCTCTCTCTCGCGGAATATTCTTCAGTTTAATCCTGAAGTAATTTTAGAGTTGAATATCCTTTAATTTAACCCTAAACTAATTCCAGAACTGAATATCCTTTAGTTTAACCCTAAACTAATTCTAGAACTGAATATCCTTTAGTGTAACCCTGACCTAATTTTAAAACTGAATATTCTTTAGTTAAACCCTGAAGTAATTCTAAAACTGAATATCCTTTAGTTAAACCCTGAACTAATTCTAGAACGGAATATCCTTTACTTTAACTCTGAAGTAATTCTAGAGCTGAATATTCTTTAATTTAACTCTGAACTAATTCTAAAAATGAATATAATTTAGTTTAACCCTGAACTAATTCTGGAACCGAATATCCTTTAGTTTAACACTGAACTAATTCTAAAATGCACATGGGCGTTGAGATCGTAAAACAGAAATCTGGTTGACGCTTAATTAAAGAAAATGGGCAAATCATGATTTGTAATAGGCTATATCTCCGTTAAATGGTGTGTGGTGCCATTTGATCATGTTACTCTTTTGTACCTCTGAATTCAGCTATAATTGCTCTATAGAGGGAGTTTCATTCCTTCAACAGTGTATATTTACGTACTTACTTATTATACTAATAATATATATTTTTGCATACTCTGAGAGTAAGCCAACAAACTACTTTGTTGTTTTTCTTCTTGCTGTTGTTGCTCTTGTTGTGATGGGGGGTAGGTAAGACCTATGGCAAAGACTAAAAAGGTCTGAAAAAGGTGTTTCGCGTTGAGTTTAAGGATACAGGAATTTTAGGTAAGGATATTTATGATTTATTTATTAGAATGAAAATGTAAAAAAAATAAATGATGTGCATATTAAACAGTACAGAACAATTATTTCTAATAAAATAAAGCGTATTTATTTTAATTTGCATTGGTGAAACAACGAGGTATTTGACCGTAGATTTTAGATTGCGTCACGAGTAAGCTGCAGGTTGGATCACTCATTGTTTTCACTGCTATTATTATTACTACAACTATTACTACTATTAATTCATCAAGTCTCCATAGCATTTCTTTCTCGTTATGTCTAATTTACTTGAATAACAAATTGTATTATTTAGGACATCCATGCTCAGTTCATAAAATGAAATTGGATCAGGCCGTCACTGAATTATGTTCTGAAGATTTGATATCCATCAGTATAATGGATGCTTTAAAAATACAAAGCACAAAGACGAACTTTGATTTAAAGAAGTCATGAAGTTAGTAACGTAGGGGGGAAGGGGTACTTTGAAGAAACAAAATATGACACGATGAGAGAGAGAGAGAGAGAGAGAGAGAGAGAGAGAGAGAGAGAGAGAGAGAGAGAGAGAGAGAGAAGTATCTAAGTCACGCATCCACAATGAAACTCACATCACATCGAATTTCCTTTCTCTTTTTATTTTAATGGAAAAATCTTGACTTGCAAAATCCGAAAACCTCGTAATCTGAGCAAAATCATTCCTTCTTGATCGTCATTACCACAGACTACGGCGCTTTCGGCCGACAATTACTTTCTGACCCAAGGATGTAATTCCATTTCCTTCCTGAAAATTGGAAACTCATACGCATCGAGGAATTCGGAAGAAGAAGAAGAAGAAGAAGAAGAAATAGAAGAAGAGGAAGAAGAAGAAGATTCCAGATATTTCCAGGCCTGGGCTGGAAAATCATGCCGGGTGAATGAGATGTGTTGGAAATTTGATAATGAATTGTTCGTGAGATTGTCGATATCATCAGTGAAAAATTCAACTCACTTCTCCTGCATCGTAGTGCGAATTATTTTATTTATTTCGTTGAAGTAATTCAGCGTCTTTTCGGTGTTGTTATGGTTGTTGAATAATGTAATCCTTAAGCTTTCTTTTAAGAATTCATGAAGATTCCGAAGGAGGAACTCTGCCTGTAGTGCTTGTTTGGTTTCATATCTATAATAGTTCTGGATATTTCCGAAACGGTATAGCACTAGGCTGGTGATTAATTAAACATCTATGTATATATATATATATATATATATAATATATATATATATATATATATATATATATATATATATATATATATATATTATATATATATTTCCTTCTTATTTAAGAAAATTTTTTTAGATATACTTCCTCTTTAATTAAGAACATTTTCTTAGATATACTTCCTTTATAATTAAGAAAATTTTCGTACATCTACATCCTCCATAATTAAGAAAATTTTCTTAGATATACTTCATTCTATATTAAGAATATTTGCTTAGACATACTTCCTTCTCAATTAAGGACATTTTCTTAGATATACTTCCTTCTGAATTAAGAACATTTTCTTAGGTATACTTCCTTCTTAATTAAGAACATTTTCGTAGATATACTTCCTGCTTAATTAAGAACATTTTCGTAGATATACTTCCTTCTTGATTAAGATAATTTTCATAGATAAACTGCCATCTTAATTAAGAATATTTTCTTAGATATACTTTCTTCTTAATTAAGAAAATTTTCTTGGATATACTCTTTCTTAATTAAGAACATTTTCGTAGATATACTTCCTTCTTAATTAAGAGCATTTTTAGATATACTTCCTTCTTAATTAAGAACAGTTTCTTACATATTCATACTTCTTAATTAGGAAAATTTCTTTGGTATACTTCCTTCTTAAGTTATATAATTTTCTTAGATATGCTTCCTCCTTAATTACTGTTGTCGACGCACATTGAAAATAAATAAAAATTTGCTTTTATTCCTTTATCTTTGGAAAAATAATCCGAAGAAAAATGTATTTATATGGAGATTGACCCCCTTTCCATATAAATTGACAGTAGCAGTGTAACAGAAATCGTGTTACATTTTTGCTGTGAGAAGTTAGTTCATCTTTTATTTGTCCTGAATCTCAAACTTTTTATCATCAGTTTCCATATCAGCGCTGAGTGACCTCATATGTTCCAGTGCTTGGCCTTTGGCCTAAATTCTATATTCAGTTTAACAATGCTAAAAATAGCTATAGTCATGTGAAGGCCTATTATGCAGTCTAGCGTCAACGTTTGATCCTGATCCAGGATTTCTCAGTCCTCAGACATAGCTAGATCAGTCTGTATTATGATGGTGAAATAGACATCAGCTGGAGCCCACTAACATGTGAAATCATCCTTCTGATTCAGATAGATGACGAATTCTTGAGCGATGAATAAATGATTCAGAAACACCTGGGGCCAACTTGCAGAACATGGAATCACCAGACAAAAATACTGAGGAAAATCAGTGAATAAAAGGCGCATTAAAATCTGCTCTCTCTCTCTCTCTCTCTCTCTCTCTCTCTCTCTCTCTCTCTCTCTCTCTCTCTCTCTCTCTCTCTCTCTCTCTCATGCACAAAAGAACAAACGATTATTTTATATTCCGAGGCTCATTTGGCAGAGATTCCAGGTCATTTAATGATTCGAAGAAAATCAGATGGTTGTGAAAGAATGGAAACCGCAGCTGCTGATTATAAAACCGATGCTATTTTCAGCCATGAGCCCGGTGCGTATGAACTGCACTTCCCACTTGGAATGTAACCTACAATACTTCCCTGCGTTCCAGATCGAGAGAAAATTACCACGGCGGCATAAATTCGGAATATGTTTGCGTTTCATGACACGCAGAAAATTTTCCATCCTCCGTATCACACTTAACGTTTGGAGAAAATAGGTTCTGAGTAAATGTGAATATTTTAAGTGTTTCCGTGAGTTGAACCGAGTGAATAAATTTCATATTTAATTAACCTAACTCATATGGTGTCCTGAGAGAGCAAGACAAACGGAATGACAGTAATGCTAACGGCAAAGTGTTCACAAGTCACATTAGTAAATACAAACTTTGCTAATATGAAATCAAACGGAAGTTTGCTTTGGAAAAGTTGATGGAGAGGACTTTTTTCAAAATAAGGCGTAAACCGACCTCCAGCTTACTCGGTGGGCTGGCAAAAATCTACGGTCAAATAACGCGTTTTTTCGCCAACGAAAATTCATATAAATACGCTGTTTTATTAGAAATAATTGTTCTGTACAGTTTAACACGCACATTATTTATTTTTTGCAGTCCATTCTAATAAATAAATCATAAATATCATATCCTAAAATTTCGTATAATCAGTATATCTTTCAGTGCTCTCGGTACAGTGGTGTAGGAGCCGTGGCCCATAAAACTTTAACCACGACCCTGTGGTGGCCTGTCCTATTGAGTTGCCTGATGTGCGATCATGGCCTACTTTAATCTTAAATAAAACTAAGTTTAATCTTAAATAAAATAAAAACTATTGAGGTTAGAGGTCTGCAATTTGGTATATTTGATGATTTGATTGGTAGGTTGATGATCAACATACCAATTTGCAGCCCTCTAGCCTCAGTAGTTTTTAAAATCCGAGGGCGGACAGAAAGATTGCGGACGGACAGACAAAGCCCTTAACAGCAGCATCAAGAATTTCTTTCAAAGTGTTCGATTAATATTTGAGCCTAAGTATACTGTATATTTAGTACTTATGCATATGTAAGCTGTAAGTCAAATTATACTATCAGTTATTACATTGTGGAGTTTACATTAACACCTCTTAGAAAGAGAGAGAGAGAGAGAGAGAGAGAGAGAGAGAGAGAGAGAGAGAGAGAGAGAGAGAGAGAGAGAGAGAGAGAGAGATTTTAATGAATTTCCAGAAAATATTCCAGGGTTTGTTTGACCGCCCAACGACAACATTGATTTTCTGCAGCGAAATGAAAATATTTGGCCCAAGTTTGAATCAATAGGAGCAAAAAATTAAAGGATCACGATTTCCAACTCATAAATCAAAAGTTTAAAATCACAGAATGAAATCGGATGTTATACAAAGTGAACCGACGCCATGTGCATCAAAGAACTAATACAGACGGAAATATAAAACGATAAATTTTCCCCACCCCCCAAAAAAATCTAAAAACGAACTACAATAGGCAGAAATAAAACAATAATTTTGCCAGAAAAAGTGCAATATTTTCAAAACTAATAAAAACGAACTATTATAGACGTAAATAAAAAATTATTTTGGGTGAAAAAATATAAAATATTTTCAAAACTAATAAAAAGTAACTAATATTGACGGACGAAAACTATTTTGAACTAAAAAAATCTAAAATATTCTCAAAACTAATAAAAACGAGCTAATATAGACGCAAAAAAACCATTTTGCAAAATAAAATTTAAAATATTTTCAAAACTAATAAAAATAATCAAGTAGAACGGTATACGTCTTGATTCCTGACCTACCATTATGTTATTTTTGAATATTTGTTCCAGTGGGCATTTGGTATTTTTCTCTTGTTAACCCTAGATGGAAAACCTTCAAGTAATAAATTCGTTATTTATTAAAAAAAAAAAATCACTCCTAACTAATTCCAATGTTCCACCAAATAAATTTCGCCTTTCATACGTTTACATAGTCCAAGGATGTTGAGGGTTGAACGAAAGGACAAACTGGCAGACAATGCGGGTTACATCGTGCAATTTGATGTTAGAAACAAAGGTATTTTTCCTAAAGTCAGACATTTTTAGGTCTGTGGAGGAACAAGATTTTCCTCATTGTTGCAATTTCTTGAGTACAAAAGTGATAACCGAATCGCTCTAATATGGATAACGCAGACAACTTCGTCTATAGAACCTTGTTAGTACCTAATATTTTTTATCGACCGATAATTTAGAGATATTTAACAATATATTAAATGCCACATACTACGAAAATGGAGATTTTTTGATGGACGAGGAATTCAATGAGCTTTGGAGGTAGGCCGTTTCGTTTATGGAGTTCGCTACTCTTATTTCGTCTCGTGGGTCGTATTTCACAATCGTAATGCTGTGTAAAAAGTAAAAAAACAAAAAAAATATGAATCAGTTGCAAGGAGTTACAAGGATTAGGATGTCTCAAAGACTTGTTAGTCCATCCGAGGAGACATCGTGTGCTCACTTATCTGTAGGAGCAGGTTTTACTGTGCATTCACAGTGTCCTAATGATTTTGTCTAGCTTTCTTTTAAACTCTTCCACACTGTTGCTGTTTATTCCACGTGGCACATATCTTGTATGTAAAGAAGTTCCCACAATGAGGAAACAATTATAAGAATTAATCAGTTAACAGAAGCAGAGAGAGAGAGAGAGAGAGTGCATATGTCAGTAATGTGACGAATATGAATTGTGATAATACGAGGACATTAACTTCTCAAGAACTAAAACTGAAAATTTTTGAACGGTTCGTGGTATTATCACGTTGCAAAATAATTATTGTAGCAGTTGATAAACAGAACTTTTGTGTTACATATCTCTCTCTCTCTCTCTCTCTCTCTCGTCGCTCTCTCTTCTCTCTCTCTCTCTCTCACTCTCTCTATCTATATATATATATATATATATATATATGGTATATATATATATATATATCATATATCTATATATATATCTATCTATCTATCTATCTATATATATATATATATTTGGTAGCGTTGCAATCGTCTGGTTTAATATAATATTAAATAATAATGATAGTAACAAGAACACCATGGGGTGACATAGCAAAGTCTAAATCAACTCCGGATGTTGTTGTTATCATCTCAAATCATTTCTCATTAATTGCGTCATTACAATACGAGGCAAATAAGTATTCGTCATTTCCCCGTTAATCGCCAACGAGAGGAGTTAATGAGGTCATGCAATTTAGATTCTGGCCCATTAAGGGTCGTTTGTGCCATCAAATATTTTCCAGTAGTTTTAATAACAACGTCTGGCGTCTCATTTGCCTTCGTTACAATACATGATAATTATCATACATCTCTCATACAGTTTCTGTATTCATGAGCTTTGTATTCATGCATTCTCAAAATGCATACACTCAGGCTGCTCTGTAATTAACGCTTCGCATATATCTGCGTTCGCATATTTCCTTACTGATTTCAAGTTTTCTTGAAATCAGTAAAGAAATAAAGCATAATAAAGGGTGTAATGAGTGCGAGTGAGTGTGTATGTGTGAGTGTGTGCGTTTGTATCTATTGGGCCCATGAACAGCTACCCTTACGTGGCCCAACCGCCGACCACCTCCCCCCTCTGCAGGACAATGTACCAACGGGCGTGTTAGGACTCAGCTTCGAATTCCCTGTCGATAGTCGGACGCCCTTTGTTATACCGCTGGAAACCGTCGACTACCTAACATCTGGCAATATACATTTTTTGAAGCAGCTCCAAAAACCTGAATCATCTAGAGTATATAGATCTAGATAGCTGATGCGTGAAAGAATTGAAAATTGGAAAGCAACGTCCTGGAATCGATTCCGTGTATGTATATATATATATATATATATATATATATATATATATATATATATATATATATATATATATATATATATATATATATATATATATATATATATATATATATATATATATATATATATATGTAGAGTGTGTGTGTGTAAGTATGTGTGCGTGCGTGGTTATATGTTTGTAAACTATCACTAAGTTCTAGTCTCTAGATGTATGCAAAAAACTATTAGAACGGTGAAACTATGACTTCTTGGAGATTGGCATTAGCGGAGAGAGAGAGAGAGAGAGAGAGAGAGAGAGAGAGAGAGAGAGAGAGAGAGAGAGAGAGAGAGAGAGAGAGAGAGAGAGAGAGAGAGAGAGAGAGAGAGAGGGAGAGAGAGAGAGAGAGTTTGTCGTTATCCAAAGTAGTATGCGCATTCTCAAACTTAAACCTCTTGAATTGGACTTACCATGTCATCTACGTAGATTCCGAGTTTACAACATTCACGACTGAAGTATACAGGGAGTCCATAAAGTCCCAGTACCATTCTGATCAATAAATACTTGTAATGGTACTGAGACTTTATGGACACCCTGTATTATGCTTGATGTTAATCCTTAGCGGGTACCTTCTTTATGAACTTATTTATATTAACTTTCACTCCTCGCTTGCTTTGGTCGGGACAAGTTTAATTAATAAAAGCCAGCTTTCTAAATAAGGCGGGATTTAAATACAATACCAATTTTTTTCCCGTTTTGTATAATTGTAGTATAATTGTAGCAAAGTAGTAAGGACCTGAAACATTAAAACTGAATGCAAGTGAACTCACTACAATTAGCTTACCATTTGAACGGTATTTTGACTGATATTCGAAACTGACATCCCTTGAGAGCGGCAATACTTTATTCCTAAAACCTTCTTATCAAGTGGGAAACTTTGTTACTTACATGTTTTCGTATGCAGGCTCCTGCTTCTCTGCCCGAGTAAGGATTTCCGAGCACCAATGTGATGAATAGAACGTCGGTAAACAAACAAACAAAAGAATAAACAATAACTCTTTTAGAACGTGTTTGCTGTATAGTGGCAGCCGTTCTTGGGTCACTGATGCTTGAAGTTTCTGGATGGAGGAATAGTTGAAGTCTTAAACAATAAAGAGAGAGAAAGAAAATGCAGTAGAGCCGAAAACTTGCCAGATGTTGGGTTCCCTTTTTATTTGCGTAAATGAGGAAACTCTATACCGTAAGGGTGAGGTAGGGAACAACATAAAAATTCTCTCTCTCTCTCTCTCTCTCTCTCTCCTCTCTCTCTCTCTCTATCTTTCCTTTATATATATATATATAGTATTATATATATATATATATAGATATATATATATATATATATATATATATATATATGTGCATGATTTTTATTTTATATTCATAAACATTAATGTACAAATTTCCTTCATTATTAATTTCACTCATCCTTGGAATAAACATTTATTTTTTAGAATTCCTTTTAATATTCTAATAAAGGTTAATACGAATGTCATTTGAGTTATCACTAATGCCACTATCACATCAAATGCGAATAAGATAGAAGATATAGAGAACTTTGAATTATTGCGTTTCTATGTATTTACAAAGTAAAGTTGGTCGGTATTTTCTCTCTTGCTTAAATATTTTCAAAGGAATGTCGGTATTTTCCCTCTCGGATAATATTTACAAAGGAAAGTTAGTCGGTATTTTCTCTCTTGCTTAAATATCTACAAAGTAAGATTAATCATTATCTTGTCTCTTGCTTAAATATTTACAAAGGAAAGTCGGTATTTTCTCTTTTGCTTAAACATTTACAAATCAAAATTAGTCTTTATTTTGTCTCTTGCTTAAACATTTACAAAGAAAAGTCAGTATTTTCTCTTTTGCTTATTTACAAAGGAAAATTATTTAGTATTCTCTCTCTTGCTTAAACATTTACTAAGGAAAATCAGTATTTTCTCTCTTGCTTGAATATTTACAAAGGAAAGTCGGTATTTTCTCTCTTGCTTAAACATTTACAAAGGAAAGTCAATCATTATTTTCCCTCTTGCCTAATTTTCTTCAAAGGAAGCATCCTTGAGAAGGGAAGCATCCTAGCTCGTAAGAATCCTACGTTCTGAAGGAAGTGTCCAGCTATTTCCTTGATGATATCCCCGGGTTTATGTCTTACCATTAAGTCGATTGCCTGGCCGATGCCGTAAAAGCTACCTGTGTTAGTTCCAGCGGCACCTGGAAATTTTTATTCTTCAACCATTTCGTTTCCAAGTGCTTCGTTTCGTCTTGCTTTCTCTCTGATGGGGAATAGTAAATGTCAGCATTTCAGTTAGCAGGAATAGCTTTCTTTTGCCTTGAAGTGCTGGGCTGCATCGCCATTTCAAAGCTTATGATAGTCTGGTTCAAATTCCGCTGCTCTCGAATAGCCTGAAGAATGAATAGCGTCCATTCAGACCTACTAATTATTGCAAGGCCCATAACACCCTCCTTTTTTAATATAACTAATGAACTAGACTTCTGATTAATGTGAAACCGAAACCACCACAGTTTGAGACACCGACCTAATTAAGAAAAATGGATTCAAGCATCTACTCCGCATTATTGTCTTACTTTATATCGAGAAATGTCATCTCAATTTTGTGGGTATGGTGAGAACGGAAATTAAGACCTGGCAACTAGGCGCAGAATGACGTGTGTCGACCATGACGTGGGCCCCCGTGACGTTTACACCTGCCACGCCAACACCCCCCTTTCTGTATGGTTATCATTATATCAGTACAAGAAATTATATAAATATACCTTTGATAGAGACAAGGTGTTTTTATTTTTCAGTACAGGTATGCAGTCAATGAAAAAATGTTAGGTCTGGCAAAGTTTAAATTGGTCATATCATTTTATTTTTCCCTAATTTCAATAACGTCACGAAAGTAATTATAGATAGAGCTTAATCGTGCCATGTGTGATAAATATTTAATATGGCTGAGGATTGGATGGAGGTGAAAGGATAGTAATACTTTATTAACAATAAGTGTATTGTACATAGATAGTAGTATAGCAGCTAACATTTTAATGAACAAAGTTACAAGACTGAAGTAGAATATATATATATATATATATATAGTATATCTATATATATATATATATATATATATATATATATATATATATATGAGAGAGAGAGAGAGAGAAGAGAGAGAGAGAGAGAGAGAGAGAGAGAGAGAGAGAGAGAGAATCTGGCAATGCATAATATTCAACTATACATGTCCGTGATGGTACGCCATTAAACATGGCAACATGATACCAACCTATTCAATCCAATCTTCAGTTTATTGTTGTCTTGCTCCCTCTTGTAGTATGTTAAGAGTCGCAACACAAAATCATTACGACAACCTTGTGGACAATGGTGAAGCATTCTAGACATGATTTAAAATGTCAATAGTAGGCAGTAAGCAAGGTGTCAGTAGGAGCCCTTGTCATTGCCTGTATCTAGAGCAAACGTGTACCTTCCCTACTACAATTACCTCTCTGACTGCCATCCGAGACTTTTATTTTTTGTCTTCTTTTTCGTAAGAATTACCTATTGATTAAATAATAAACACAAGTGAGGCTAAAAATGAGTTTATTCAAACATGATAACTAATCAGTATCTTTAGATTCCATCAAAGAGCAGTATAATTTACTGCAACTTATATATTATTTGATAACATTCAGAAGGGGTGGGGGGGGGGGGGGGCGTGGCAGGTGTAAACGGCACGGGGAGCCCCACGTCATTGTCGACACACGTCATTCTGCGCCTAGTTGCCAGGTCTTAATTTCCGTTCTCACCATGCCCACAAAATTGAGATGACATTTTTCGATATAAAGTAAGACAATAATGCGGAGTAGATGCTTGAATCCATTTTTCTTAATTAGGTCGGTGTCTCAAACTCTGGTGGTTTCGGTTGCACATTAATCAGAAGTCTAGAACATTAGTTATATTTAAAAAGGAGGGTATTATGGGCCTTGCAATAGTTAGTCTGCTCGTTTGCTGAAGCAAAGCTAGGAAAAACTGAAATAAAAATATTCTCAGTCTCTCTCGAGAGTTCACACAGGCAGGATGTATGTGCCACCTCTCCTGAGGGATACTTTTGAAAAATGTATCCTTCAGGAGAGGTGGATAACATCCACCGTATGTGGACTCTCTCGGGAGACTGGGAGTTTCCAGCCCTGTGACTGGCTTATCAACAGCCAATCAGGAGCGTCGTAAGGGACTGGCCTAGACATAAGGAGCACAGTCGAAGTGAATCTACTATAGTATCAGCAATAAGTACGGAAATCAGTCATAGAATAATTCCTGACTGCAAGTAATTATCTCTCCGACAGTCTTTATTCACTGTATATTAGCCGTGACCTTTGACCCCCAACAAGCAATGATTCTACTCTACCCTCTCACGTCTTCCATGTTCAACAGTTGTTTGAATGACCCGCTTGGTCAATTACCGGCTCAGTTGCGTAATCCCATTATTCGCGCGTAATGAAATTGATACTAATCACCCTCTCATCTGAGGAGGAGTCAAGAGACACGGAGCAATAGCGTCGCATCGTAAAAGTGAAACGAGGTTATTGTTCAGCCCTTTGTTATACACTTCAATCAATAAATCACGTGAACTGGTGCGTGTCTATGACTTATTATGTGCCGGAAAGGAAGGAGCAGTTGCAGAATTGGCTTTGTTTTCTCGACTTTCACCTTTATTTCTCTCTTGCTCCTTCTTCCTCTCAACTTCCTTCTTATTTTGTTTTATATATATGTACGTATGCATGTATGTGTGTATGTATGTATGTATGTATGTAGGTAGGTAGGTAGGTATGTATGTATGTATATATATGTAACTGAATTACGAAAGTTTGGAACGTGATAAATGCATAAATAAAGGTATAAGCCACGAATGAGAGTGAAACACTGGAGTAGTTGCAAGATCTTTCGAACTCATTTCCTTTACTTGGTCGGTCTGCTAAATAAAGGACGTGAGTTGAAAGATCTTGCCGCTACTCCAGTGTTTCATTTTTCACGTGGCTTATACTTATATATATATATATATTATATATATATACATATATATATATATATACATATATATATAACATATATATATATATATATATATATATATATATATATATATATATTAGAGGAGTAGAGAGAGAGAGAGAGAGAGCGAGAGAGAGAGAGATGAGAGAGAGAGAGAGAGAGAAGTAAACATCGAGTTATACGCTGCATAAGTTGGAATAATGGTATGTTTCACATTGTCATAATCATGTGCTTGACCAATGGCATTTCGTCAGAAACCCCTGCTTATTTTCAATAGGATGTACTTGCGGCCTAGGCACGTGAAATATACAGTACACACACACACACACACACACACACACACACACACACACACACATATATATATATATATATATATATATTATATATATATATATATATATATATATATATATATATATATATCGAGCTACAATGTCCTTTAATATCTAATTCGCTCTACTCGGAATTAATTATATTTTCATATATGCTTAACCGAAGGGGAATTTTTTCTCGATAATAGACTTACCTGGACCAGGGCGCGAACCTATGATCCTTACAAATCCAGGAACGTCAGTGAAGCTTTTCCTACTACACCACCGCGAGAGGTGGTGTAGTAAGATAAAGCTTCACTGACGTTCCTGGATTTGTAAGGATCATAGGTTCGCGCCCTGGTCCAGGCAAGTCTATTATCGAGAAAAATTCCCCTTCGGTTAAGCATATAAGAAAATATATTAATTCCGAGGTAGAGCGAATTAGATATTAAAGGACATTGTAGCTCGATATATGTATATGAATCACGGAAATGTGATATGACTTATATATATATATATATATATTATGATATATATATATATATATATATTATATACTATATATATATATATATATAGTATCTATTACTATATATATATATATATATATATATATACCTATATATATATATATATATATAGTATATATATAAATATATATATATATATATATATATATATATATCCATTATATATATATATATATATATAAATATTATATATATATATATATATATATATATATATATATATATATATATATCTATATATATGATACTATACTATATATATATATATATATTAAGTATATATTATATATATTATATATATATATATATATATTCCGAAGGAAGTAGTAGGAAAGGTTCATCCTCATCTATTTCAACAGCAGTTTTTAATTAATTCCGGACGTTTCGCGACGAATTCCAGTCGCATTTTCAAGGCTAAAAATATATATAAGTTTACGATCATTAATAATTGATCTAATTTAATTTATATTAAAAATGTCATGGCAACAGCTCTCAATACAGTAAAAAGTAAAAAGATAAAAGGTAAAAGGTAAAAGTTAAAAGTTAAAAGTTAAAAGTTAAAATTGAACAGCACCTTCAAAGTCAGACATATTAAAAGTACAGGACTTCACTAAAATTTCAGAAACAACCTACCTATACAAAAGAAAGAGTAAAACTGACACAATATAGGTAAAAATACAGTGAGGCAGACCAGCTGCCCAAACTAGGCTATGAACAATTTACAGAGGACGTTTTTGGGTATTTAACGACGGTACAGTCTTTTTAATAATGATAGATTCTAAAATTGTCAGGTTGTTGTTGTTCCGCAGTTGGCCCAAGATAGAAAAATCCTTGCTGCCAATATATGTTTTACATGTTTTTGAGTGATTCCGTATATTGGATTGTTCTGGATTTGATAACCTACTACCTGTTCTATGGCTTATGCCCCGTGGGAATCAATTCGAACCTTCAACAGCCTCCTCGTGCATCCCACGTATGTCCCGTGATCACATCTCGGGCAAGTATATTTATATACGACGCTGGACGAAAGCCGAGGACTGAGTCGGTCTTTGACTCTAAACAGCGATCCAATGGTTAAGGGATTTTTTGGGGATAATTTTCAAGTCCACAGCCGGAAACATCTTTTGAATAGTGGATGTGCATGTTCTCCTAAAGGTATCATCATGCAAGAAAGGGAAACTTGCAAACATCTTTAGTCTCGATACAGTATCTACTGTATCGAGACTAAAGATGTTTGCAAGTTTCCCTTTCTTGCATGATGATACCTTTAGGAGAACATGCACATCCACTATTCAAAAGATGTTTCCGGCTGTGGACTTGAAAATTATCCCCAAAAATCCCTTAACCATTGGATCGCTGTTTAAAGTCAAAGACCGACTCAGTCCTCGGCTTTCGTCCAGCGTCGTATATAAATATACTTGCCCGAGATGTGATCACGGGACATACGTGGGATGCACGAGGAGGCTGTTGAAGGTTCGAATTGATTCCCACGGGGGCATAAGCCATAGAACAGGTAGTAGGTTATCAAATCCAGAACAATCCAATATACGGAATCACTCAAAAACATGTAAAACATATATTGACAGCAAGGATTTTTCTATCTTGGGCCAACTGCGGAACAACAACAACCTGACAATTTTAGAATCTATCATTATTAAAAAGACTGTACCGTCGTTAAATACCCAAACGTCCTCTGTAAAATTGTTCATAGCCTAGTTTGGGCAGCTGGTCTGCCTCACTGTATTTTTACCTATATTGTGTCAGTTTTACTCTTTCTTTTGTATAGGTAAGTGTTTCTGAAATTTTAGTGAAGTCCTGTACTTTTAATATGTCTGACTTTGAAGGTGCTGTTCAATTTTAACTTTTAACTTTTAACTTTTAACTTTTAACTTTTACCTTTTACCTTTTACCTTTTACCTTTTAACTTTTTACTTTTTACTTTTTACCGTATTGAGAGCTGTTGCCATGACATTTTTAATATAAATTAAATTAGATCAATTATTAATGATCGTAAACTTATATATATTTTTAGCCTTGAAAATGCGACCTGGAATTCGTCCGCGAAAATTTATATATATATATATATATATATATAGTATAATATAAATAATATTATATTTATAATATATTATAAATATATAATTATATAATATATAATAATTATAATATTTATATTATTTAATAAATATATATTATATATACATATATAACATATATTTTATATATATATATATCATATATAATATATATTATATATATAATATATAAAATAATATATTCTATATTATATACCTAGAAATAAAATAATATAATATATATATATATATATATATATTATATATATATATATATGATATATATATATATTAGTTAATAGTATATATATATATATATATATATATATATATATATAGATATATATATATATTATATATATATTCTATATAGTATATATATAATATATATATATATATATATATATGTATATATATATATATCGTTATATATAATTATATATATATATATATATATATAGATATATATATATATATATTTTAATATATATATATATAAACCTACCACCTGGGGGGGCAACCAAGTCCTTATGGGTGCCGGTGCCCCAAGCCCGGATAAATAGGAGGCGGGTTGGTGTCAGGAAGGGCATCCGGCCTGCAAAAAATCTGTGCCAAAACCAAAAAATGGAATGAGCCACCGAAATATGGAAAGAGGTAATGCTAGGGCGTACTCCGTAAACGACGCACAGAGACATCGCCCTAACACTGTGGTAAGGCGAGGGCTACTGCATCAGGAGCGGGTGCAGCTAAAGAAGCGAGCTCACATCGGGTTCAGAGTATGTCAGCTAAATGTTGGGTCCATGACTGGGAGAGGTAGAGAATTGGCTGACTTGATGAGAGAAAAGAAAGTAGATGTTGTGTGTGTGCAAGAAACGCGGTGGAAAGGAAATAAAGCTAAAGAGTTGGGAGATGGATATAAGCTATATTATAGTGGAGCAAATAAACAAGGTAGAAATGGAGTTGGCATAGTACTGTCTAGTGAACTAAAGAACTCGGTAATAGAAGTGCACAGAAAGAATGACCGTATCATCAGATTGAAGATATGTTATGGAGGAGAGATTCTGAATATTATAAGCGCATATGCACCACAAGTTGGTTGCACAGAAGAAAAGAAGGGAAATTTCTGGAGAGACATGGATGGAATAATGCAAGAACTGGAAGAGCATGAGAGGGGGATAGTTGGGGCAGATTTGAAGGCCATTGTCCGGAATGGAAGGAAAATTGAAATGGAGCGGCGATTGGGCGGGTGCATGGGGGCCATGGAATTGGGGAGAGAAACCCAGAAGGAGAGAGTGTAGTGGACTTTGCTGTGTCATTCGACATGGCAATAGTAAACACATTCTTTGAGAAGAAAAGGGAACACCTAATAACATATAGGAGTGGGGGAAGATCTCCAGATAGACTATTTCTTGTATAAAAGGATAAATCTGGTGGAGGTCAAGAACTGCAAAGTTATTCCAGGCGACCATGTAGCCCCCCAACACAGGCTGCTATGTATGGACTTGAAGTTGAAAAGGGAAAGAAAAACCAAAGCTAAAGGGATAAGGAAAATTAAATGGTACGAATTACAGAAGGAAGGGGATAAGAAGAGAGAGTTAAGAGGAGGTTTTGGAGGATATTGATATAGGGATTGAAGATGTTCAAGCAATGGTGGACACGAAATGCAGTAGTAATAAGAAGGCATGGAAAGGAGCTGCTAGGAGAGACATCTGGTATCATATGGGAAGAAAAGGAGAGTTGGTGGTGGGATGAAGACATTGAGAAAGTAGTAAAAGATAAGAAGGAGGCAAAGAAAAGATGGGAAGAGTCACAGTCAGTGGAAGACAGAAATGGGTACAGAGAGAAAAACAAGGTGGTGAAAAAGGTGGTAGCCCAAGCTAAAGCAAAGTCGTATGATGATGTGTATAATGAGCTGGGGACAAAGGAAGGATTAAAGAAGATGATCAAGCTATCAAAGGCTAGAAATAAGAGCACAAAGATATAACACATATCAAACAAATAAAGGATCAAGAGGGTGTAGTGCTTAGAAAGGAGGAAGACATTGTGAAGAGATGGAAAGAATATTTCGAACAGTTGTTAAATGAAGAAAATAATAGACTAATAAGAGAGGATGGGCAAGTGAACAGTGGCATGGTAATGAGGTTTTCTAGGCAAGAGGTACTAAATGCACTGAAGAAGATGAAGAATGGGAAGGCAACCGGACCAGACATGATCCCGGTGGAGGCATGGAAAGCATTAGGAGATGAAGGAGTGGATATACTGTACGATCTTATGATAAAGATCCTTGAACAGGAAAAGATACCAAATGAGTGGCGTGGGAGTATATTGATCCCAATTTTAAAGGGAAAGGCGATGTCCAAGAGTGTGGTAATTATAGGGGCATTAAATTGATGTCCCACACTTTGAAGATACTGGAAAGGATGATAGATGCTAGACTGAGAGAAGAAGTACAAATAGGTAAAGAGCAGATGGGATTTATGAAGGGAAGGGGAACAACAGATGGTATATTTTGTCTGAGGCAAATAATGGAGAAATTCGGGGAGGGGAGAAAGGGACCTACATATGGTATTTCATTGACCTTGAAAAGGCTTATGACCGAGTCCCGAGACAAGAGGTATGGAGGAGCCTGAGGGAGAAGATGGTGCCAGAGAAGTATGTGCGATTGATACAAGAGATGTACCGGAATGTATTTACCAGAGTGAGGAGCAGTGTTGGGGAGACAGAAGGTTTTGAGATGAGAGTAGGATTACACCAGGGGTCGCTCTGAGGCCCATTTATCTTTAACATAGTGATGGATGTTTAAATAGAGGAAGTAAGGGAGACAGTACCATAGAACATATTGTATGCGGATGATATTGTTCTGTGTGCGAGAGCAGGGAAGATCTGGAAGTGAAATTGGAAAGATGGAGACAAGTACTGGAGGACAGAGGAATGAGAATAAGTAGATCCAAGACAGAATATATGTGTACACCACGAGGGGGATGATAGAGAAAGTATTCAGCTTGGTGGAGAGCAAATAAGGAGAGTTGATAAGTTTAAGTATTTGGGATCTTTTGTTAACGCTGGAGGAAGTATGGAAGAAGAAGTAAAACATCGGGTACAGGCAGGCTGGAACAACTGGAGAGCGGCCTCGGGAGCTCTTTGTGACAAAAGAGTGCCGCTTAGGTTAAAAGGAAAATTTCACAAGACATTTCGGTAAGAACAGCAATGCTGTATGGTACGGAAACAGCAAGCATGAGAAAAGCAGAGCAGAAGAAGATGGATGTGGCAGAAATGAGAATGCTTAGGTGGATGTCTGGGGTAACAAGAGTGGATAGGATCAGAAATGACTACATAAGGGGGTCAACTAAGGTGGTGGAAGTATCAAAGAAAGTGCAGGAGGGAAGGCTGAGATGGTATGGACACCTGTTGAGGAGAGATGAGGACACGCTGGGAGACATACTATGGGGTGGAGGTGCAAGGAAGAAGAAAAAAGAGGGAGACCAAGAAAGAGATGGAAGGACTGTGTGAGAGGAGACTTACATGAGAAGGGAATTGATGAGGCAGAAGCACAAGATAGAAATAGATGGAAACGGCTCATCCGAAACGGCGACCCCATATAAAAATGGGAACAAGCTGGGAAGAAGAAGATATATAATATATATATATATATATATATATATATATATATATAGATATATATATATATATATATATATATATATATATATATATATATATTAGATATATATTATATATATATATATATATATCATATATATATATATATATATATATATATATATAACATGGGGAAGGACCCCCAGTATTCATAAGGTAAGCGTGGACACGAAACGGAAGGCAGACCCCATTACTCCATTACACACACAACCTATCTCTCTCTCTCTCTCTCCCGGCAATCACCCTCTCTCTCTCTCTCTCTCTCTCTCTCTCCCGGCAATCACCCCCTCTCTCTCTCTCTCTCTCTCTTCTCTCCATTCTAACAGGTAATGAAAATGAGAGAGTTGCATCATAACACTAACGTTTATTAACAAAAACAAATAAATCAATTAACCAAGTAATCCAGTCTTACAGACTAACTCAAAAACAGTACATCGTCAAGTCACCCAAAAGTCCACACCCCTCGGGAACTCTTTTGTCCCCCGGTATTCCAGATCCGTCTGTTTCCAAAGATACAGAACACAATCTCCGGTAAGTACACACACAAGTTTAAAGACAAAGTTAATAAAATGGAACATCTTACAAGATATCAAACAAGCCATCCCTTTGGCTAAAGTAAAGGTAACACTTACCCATTCCCAACCGGAATATCACTCACTGTTTAAAAAAACACTTTGGCACCCGCCATCGTGGCTTTGCCTTCCTCCCCCGAATCTCTGTGCAAGTCTTCCCATAGACTTGGCTATTGTACATTATGAATAGAAGAGCGCACACGCACATACGAACACACAGTTCGATAGCGCCTCGCGGTTCTAGCTGCATCTAGTTTCACAAAGGCACTTTGAGAAGAGTTCATAAACTGTCGTACATTGACTCGACGAACTAAGCATTTTTATCTCACGCCATCCCCTAGAAACTCATTGATCAGCTACTCTCAGGTCGTTACCTCTGCACTGTTCTCCACATTCCATAGGTCACAGAGAACGCATATTATTAATCAAAACCCCTAGGCCTTACAGATTGCTCGGCCACCTATATGCTAGCCCCCGCCTAGCAAAATTGCTTATATAATACAAAACACTGGCCGGCTTAAAATAAAATATAAGAAAAACTGCACGTCTCTGGCATTATAAAATAAAGTCTTATCACGCTTTAATCTCCCAATAACACAAGACGCATTTTCTCTCATATTTTCTGCATTAGGATTCTTGAATATCCCTCTTCGCTTGTCTGCAACTAGCTGAACAGACAGCAACAGGCTATAGCAGGCTGTAGCAACTGTAGGAAGACGGAATGCCTCCCTCATCGTAGAAGACTCTCACGGCTTCTGTGGATCCCCAAAAAACACGCTGTAGAATTCTCGCGATCACCCATCATGGAAATACTTGTAATCACCCTGGACAACATGGCAGCAACCTCTCTTCACGGCTGGTGGACGTCTTGCTGGTGTCGGGGAACGACTTTTGGCGTACGTTAGTATGTCAGTCAGGTCTTTGGTCAATCTAAGAAAATTAACCCAAACATACTACTTCTATCAAACATTGATCTCAAAAGGGCAGAAATACTAACTGAACGTCTCCCAATTAACTCCCTTAAATATGACTACTAAAATGATAAGTCATTATCGCAACTCTCTAAGAAAAAAAAACATCAAGTTCTCCAACTCAATTCTCCAAACTCGCACATCAGCACACACACAACTCAGAAATCACAGCAACTCCACAGAATTCTGCACTCACATTTCGAACTCGAATGTGCTCACAAGAAAAAAAAAGAAAAAATCGTAACGAGCTCAAGAAAAAAAGGAATCACGTAACACCCAGACCCAAAAATGTTCTCTCAAACTCCCACAAAATCAGTAAAAATCTCCAACTTTTAACAGCAAAAACCCCTTTACTGCTCAATAATTAATCACAATGAGACTTAATGTCAAACTCCCATTACTTAAGTAACAACCCTCGAAAAATTACATCTCCCGGTAAAATCAAATCTCCCGTCCAAAAAAGAAATGCTACTTAAAACTCAATCCCCAAATTATATCTCAAATAGGAAAAGGAAGAAAAATAATAATAAAAAGATAATCACAAGTAGATTTCCCCAATCACAAAATACATAATACATGTATAATATGCATAACTCCCGCGTTTTTCCCAAGAAATGCTCCATGTAAAGCCCCGGAATTTGCCAGAAAGCAAACTCTCACACATGCGCTTTCGTGAAATGCTATAGCCAACATTTCCAGATATTGCGAAAATTCTGATCTATCACCATCAGAGGAAAAGAATCAGCACACGCTCAGCACACGGCTCATCACATCGCTTGTCAGCAGAAAAATCGCCTGCGGACGCATGCTCAAACAACAGCGCAAAAATTGTCTAGTCAGACACATAAGTTTAGAAACTCATGATTCTCTAGAAAAAAAAAGTCTAACTGACACATTTCACAGAATTAACTCCAGGATATGACTAATGTGTTCAAAAATTTGTCTCGAAGACTTATTCTCTCAACATGACTTTCCCCAAAATTATTATTTCTCCAAGAAATAACCACACTTGTGAACATAAAAAAATGGACACATCTCCAAATGACTCTTAATGCAGTAATGCCACTTCTCTCTAAATAGTCACAAAATCAAAAAAGAGAACCACAGAAATCTCCTCTTTGCTCAAAAAAAAAAAAACTCCATAACCACAAAAAGAAAAAAAAAGGGTAACCCGCCCAAGATTAATTCCAACTCCATTATGAGACACCATATTAATAATAACACCACTCCGGTTATAAAAATATTTCCTCCATTTGGTTAATAACCAACCCCCTTATATTATTCTCTTATTTCTCTAATAGCCACATGTCAGTAAAAAAAAAAGACACCACTCCAGGAATAGAGAATAATCACCTCTATTTCGGCAAATACAAAATATTTACCTCTATTTCCCCAATAACTCCATGTGGAACAAAACAAGGCTCCAAAAAATATATCTCCAAAAAATGTGCACTCAAGGCAACTAACTCACTCACTCACAAATATTGCCCCATAATCTCCAAATATGTGTCTCCATTTGCAACAAAGATGGCTGCAAAATAAATGAACTAAACATAGCTCATACCACTATTGGCAAATATCGAAAATGGCCAAAAATATATATCTCCCATATATTATATCTCAAAATATAACTCCAAAATAATATATCTCAATTATATCTCAATTATAACTCCAATTCTCCAGAGAATAACTCAATGTTATAGTCAAAAACTATAAAAACTCACTCCATTTAGCATAACTGCTAAAAAAGGGCAAAAACTCCGCAAATAAAACTGTCTAGAAAATTCTAGAAAAAATCACCAATGTGCCACAAGTCATTATAACAGAATTCCCAACTCACAGTGTCTTAGCCAAGACTTCTCCATATGCACTACGACATAAGCCACTAGAAAACTTAACCAAGTTTCCGATCTCTCACAAAGTTGTCACAAATACAACTAATGTATTGTGCAAGAAAACTCACAATTTCTGGAACATAAATATCCAGAGAAGAAATGTAGTGCCATAACGTATGCATTCAAAACATGCAAAAAATTCTCCCATATATTTCTCTATAGCATCAAATAGCTAAAACACAAACACGTTCCCGAACAATGACTCTAAGTCATGAACTGAGACAATAAAAAATATCCACACCAACTGGAGAGAAAAAATAAATTCAAATTCATCCTTGGTAAAAAAAACATGTGTCAGCGATGGCTAATTTCCAAAAAAGAAGAAAAGAAAAATCAACGGCACCATTACTATCTCCCGTAACTCACTAGATGTCAAGCAATTATCTGCTGAACACATAAAAAAAAGGGAAAAAAACTAAAGTAATGTGTTGTTAGTTCCTCCCAAAATCAAAAAAAGATTTCACCTCCCTTGACAGCATTAAAACGCCCACGTATTAGTACATAAAAAATCAGTATCAGAAATATCATTATCACAAAATCACCAAAAAAATTGCTATCATCAAAATCATCAGTATCAGTACAAAAAATATCACCAATGTTAATGCTTGTCCATTCTCCAAAAATTCAGCACAAAATTCAGCAAAAGTTCAGCAAGATTCCACACAATTCACCAAGATTCAGTCAGATTCATCAAGATTCAGCAAAACTCATCCCCGTGAATCACTGAAATATTCTCCAAAGTTACAAAAACTCAACAAATAATTAACACAAGACTTCTCCCATTAATTCATTGTAATAATTCTCCTTGAATAATTATCTGTAATAATTATCAACTAATCTCCCATGAAATATCTCAAATCTCTCGTAAAACAATTCTCCCGTAATGATAATTATACTTAAGCAAACCTCCCGTAACACATCTCAAGTACAATAATTATTAATAATAATAATAACTCTCCACAGCAATAATTCTCTTGCAAAAAAAAATTTCAAGTAAAGGTGAAATTCAAAATAGCTTACACTAGTATTGCTGAATCCTATGACATACAATGTCTCCAGCATGCAACACCATGACATAACACCATTGCCACACAACACAGATACAACACCAATCATCGGCATTTCAAAGTAATTTCTCTAACAACAATAAAAAAATAATCTGTGTATCCCCCTTATATTTGTGTCTTTCAAGGCACAAAGAAACATATAACACATCCCGTGCATGTTAACTACTTTTCCCCTCATTTTCGGAAAAGAAAAAATCTCTTTTCTAAAAAAAAAGGACTCCACGGGCATTTCACTTCATCAACTTATCAATCAGCTGACATCTTAGCATTCATGGTCAAGGCCAGACCCATCTCCCAACACAAAGAAAAAAAAAAGGAAAGGGGGAGTTCACCCACACTGAGAAAAAAAAATTTCTCCCCCCCCCGAGAACAACCCCTCAGTCAAGCGGCAGAACAGCCCGAGGTATACACAGCAGTATCCCCATCTCCCCTTGAACAGTGTCTGAGGACCCCTTCCCAAGGTATACACTAGTACCCATCCCTGCACTATCTCTCGAGGGAGGCCAGTGGTATCCATGCAACTACCCCCCCCCCCCCCCCCCCCCCCCCCCCCCCACCCGACCCCCCCCCCCCCTAGGGATGCCTAATATACCCTCGCAATGTTGACGCGCTTCTCTGCAGAAATGTGCTGAGCCCGTAAAATTGTGGCCGCTCTGTGTCACTAAGCCAAATATGATTATCCAAGCACAGTTCACATGCATAGAAAAATACACTCCTATGTTTTAAACAAAGACGAATCCATACGTCTATTACAAACACATGCAAATAAAGAAAACACGTTCACTATGGGGACACCAAAGACAAGAAAAAAAATTGTTTGACCCTCCTTGAACCAATCCCATTTCCCTGAAATATTTAAACAAAAACCCACTCCTTCAAAACAATAGTTTAACACTCACCACTCCATAATGGGAACAAAAGGAACTCGAAATTCTTCGTAAAACGTGTAAATCTCGTCGGCACAATACAAACGCGATTGGCGAGATGACCCCTAGCAACCGTCACTCATGAACTAGACTGAGTTGCTTGTCTCACGACTCCCGCCCTGAAGAATCTCGGTACGAGCGAATTTGATGACCCTAATAGAAATTCTTTCCTCATCCCCCCATCCCACGGATGGATATTTTCTCTACCCCTTTTATTTTCTAACTGGCCACCCATCTCTACATTGGCGTTCCTAGGCATAGAAAAGAAAAACAAAACTTTTTATATCCCCTCTTAACCGCTGCCACCACTATAACATGGGGGAAGGACCCCCAGTATTCATAAGGTAAGCGTGGACACGAAACGGAAGGCAGACCCCATTACTCCATTACACACACAACCTATCTCTCTCTCTCTCTCTCCCGGCAATCACCTCTCTCTCTCTCTCTCTCTCTCTCTCCCCCCCAGCAATCACCCCCTCTCTCTCTCTCTCTCTCTCTCTCTCTCTCCATTCTAACAGGTAATGAAAATGAGAGAGTTGCATCATAACACTAACGTTTATTAACAAAAACAAATAAATCAATTAACCAAGTAATCCAGTCTTACAGACTAACTCAAAAACAGTACATCGTCAAGTCACCCAAAAGTCCACACCCCTCCGGGAACTCTTTTGTCCCCCGGTATTCCAGATCCGTCTGTTCCAAAGATACAGAACACATCCCGGTAAGTACACACACAAGTTTAAAGACAAAGTTAATAAAATGGAACATCTTACAAGATATCAAACAAGCCATCCCTTTGGCTAAAGTAAAGGTAACACTTACCCATCCCAACCGGAATATCAATCACTGTTTAAAAAACACTTTGGCACCCGCCATCGTGGCTTTGCCTTCCTCCCCCGAATCTCTGTGCAAGTCTTCCCATAGACTTGGCTAGTGATACATTATGAATAGAAGAGGCGCACACGCACATACGAACACACAGTTCGATAGCGCCTCGCGGTTCTAGCTGCATCTAGTTTCACAAAGGCACTTTGAGAAGAGTTCATAAACTGTCGTACATTGACTCGACGAACTAAGCATTTTTATCTCACGCCATCCCCTAGAAACTCATTGATCAGCTACTCTCAGGTCGTTACCTCTGCACTGTTCTCCACATTCCATAGGTCACAGAGAACGCATATTATTAATCAAAACCCCTAGGCCTTACATTATATATATTGATATGTATATATATATATATATATAGATATATATATATATATATATATATATATATATATATATATACATATATATATATATATATATATATATACTATATATATATATATATATATATATTATATATATATATAGATATATATATATATATCTATATATATATATATATATATCATATATATATATTATATATATATATATATATATATATATATATTATATATATATATATATATATATATATATATATATATATATATATATATACTATATATATATATATATATATATATATATTCATATATATATGTTTATTAATATATATATACATGATACATATATATATATCATATATACTATATAACTTATATATAAATATAATAATATAGTATATATGATATACTTATATTATATATATAATATATTTATATATATATATGATTATATAGATGTGTAAATATATATATATATTGCAGTAAACAGAAATAGCTTGTCTTTGCTCCCCCATATTCAAGGTATTACAGACATCATTTCCCCCATATCTAAGGTATTACAGAAAATTTCCCCAATATTTCAGGTATTATAGATAATTTACCCCATATGTAAGGTAATACAGACAAAATGTCCCCTATATTAAATGTATTCTGATTTAGGCTTCATTCTGCTCGGTTTTTTTTACAAGACGGAACTTTTTTTTATTCTCCTTTTTAGAGCAGTTGAATTCATGTCGCTCACGCGCGAAATAATTTTTCTGTGCAATTTAACAAGCACATTATTTATTTTTTACGTTTTCATTCTAGTAAATAAATTATAAATATCCTATTCTAACATACCTGTATCTTTAACTCAACGTGAAACACCTTCATCAAGCACTTTCACGCTTTTCCATAGACCTTTCTTACTGCCCCCCTTAACAAGAACGACAACAAGATAGTTTGTTGGCTTACTCCCCGAGTAAGCGAAAAACCTTAATCTCCATCTTCGTAAAAGACAGGAGCCTCGTACCATAGATTTTTACCTTATCTCTTGGCGTGTGGTCCATCAGACAACGAAAACTTGGGGCAACTTTATTGATAAGCCATTTTCTCATTAGCAGCGAGGCTCCTAAGAGCATATCGGGTCCATTAACGGTTTCTTTTTGTTTAATTTTCTTAACCAAAGGTTTGCACGACAAGAAGGGTTCGCTTATATATAAAAAAAAGCATGATGATGATGATAAAACTTAGATGATGGTGATCTTCAAAGGGGAAGAGAAATATAACCCTAGGAATAATGGAGAACACGCTGATGGCAAGAGTGATGGTGGGAGTAAAAATAATATGAAAAAAAATATGGATAATATAAGTAACTCCTGTTGGCAAGATTTATAAAAAAAGCTTCGCGCATTCGAGTTTCCTATACAGCGTATAATGCTGCATGATCCGTGGCCCCCGAAACATTCAGCCACGCCAAACGCACGATCATGGCTAACTTATCCGTAAATAATATGAAAACATAGCAATTTGCAGCCCTCTAGGCTCTGTAGTTTTTTAGATCTGAGAGCGGACAGAGAAAGTGCGGACGGACTGCAAAAGCCCTCGAGGAGAAACAGATTATAGATGGTTTGGAAAACAGTTGCAAAGGAAAGTTGATTCTAACAAATTGATTTACAAAAACTTTAGAGTATAAGGAAGATTAGATGGTAAAGGAAAGAAATATGTGGGGGGTGGGTGAGGCGGACTTGTTTCCGGGTTTAGAGACGACCATCTCTTAAGCGAGTAGCACTCGGGGATTTGGGGGGAGGGGGGTTGGCAAGTGTTTTTGCATATCGCTATGTATGAACTATTTCGTTTATGAGTGAGTTTCATCAATATATTTCCCATAAAATTGCTTTTCTTATTAAACAGAGTAGCAGTTTACACTTTTCACGGGCGCCATTATGAGTTTTCCCTGAAAAACGCGGGACGCCATATCTTAAAAACTAACCATAGAATCTTCTTGAAAACAATCTCATGTTTCTAACCTAGGGGCATGGCAACAAAACCGGGCTTGGTGAGAAATGTATACACTTCTTAACTTCACATCTCCAGACTCTCAGTACTCCTCTCTTTTTTCCATCCCGTTTTAGAGCTAAGTGATTTCCAGTCAATCAGTTTTGACCAGACCAACCATAAACCATCACTCCCCTTTCATATTTCCTCAAATTCTGAATGATTTACGAAATGACACGACCCCCCTTTTTTTTTATATACGGTTTCTTCATCCGGAAAACGCCATAGCAACTTCGTTATTATTATTGAATAGCGACTTCGTTATTATTATTATTTTTTTTATGAAAGAGACCAAATCACAATCACTAAGCCCCTGTTCCATTGACGCCATAAATTCATTATTAAGATAATGAATTCTAATTCTTTATTTTCAAACAGGGTTTTCACTAGCGTTTAATTCTACGTAACAATCAACTTCGTTAAACAAAGGTTAATTTTATTGTATTTTCTCTGAAATGATTCATATGATAATTATAAATATTCCCCGTTTGTTAATTAGTCGTGGTACCGAGAACTCAGCCATATCAGCATAATGAATATTTTTTTTGAATATTAATTAGTTGTGTTTATGAAAACAAGGCACCGTAGTCAGTGAAGAGGGAATTACGGTTCTAGGAAGTAATGTTGGTAAAAATCTACGTTAGAATATTTTAAAAAATGGTGTTGGTGATTATATACCAAAATGCTTATATTCTCTCTCTCTCTCTCTCTCTCTCTCTCTCTCTCTCTCTCTCTCTCTCTCTCTCTCTCGTTTCTACAATATATATATATATATATAGATATATAAATATATATATATATATATATATATATATATATATACACATACATATACATATGTATAAATATAAATACGTATATATATTATATAATTATATACACATATTTTATATATATGTATACATATACCTATATACACACATATATAAGTATATACATATATATTTCATATACGTATATGTATACATATGTTATATATACACATATGTGTATATTATGTACATAATATATTCATGCCCGCTGACCCAATGAAAGTAATACGTAGAGAAAATAACCTTAAGATGAATTCTGCGCAAAAGACTGCGCGCGTCTTCTAAAGGTCTTTTTTCAATATTTCCTGCGATAGTCGTCTCGAAATTTATCTCCCTGATGGAGAACCTTTTGAGAGATTTCGTTGGTGAGATACTGCTTGTTTATTGGAGTCTGCTGTGCTCTGCTGTGCTCTGCTCTGCTCTGCTTTGCTCTGCTTTGCTCTGCCCTCCTCCATCGGCGATATCACTTGCATAAGGTTTTCGCGAGGAATATTCAAAAGGTTCAGGGAACGGCATCTTCATTCGTTTTGATATTAACTGCGAGTCTGTTCTCAGAGAGAGAGAGAGAGAGAGAGAGAGAGAGAGAGAGAGAGAGAGAGAGATACTAGATTTGTATACAAGTAAATAAAATGGTGATCCAATGTACACCAATTTAGATTCTTCACATCACTGTTGGAAAGACAGCAAGACCTCACTTATGAGCGCGCGAGAAGTTTATTTATAAATTGTCAGGAAGCCTCATTATTTCTGAAGAAGGATTAGTTATTAAAGAGAGAGAGAGAGAGAGAGAGAGAGAGAGAGAGAGAGAGAGAGAGAGAGAGAGAGAGAGAGAGAGAGAATTTGCACACGTTCCTTCTACTGAATGTTCTCAGCGAAACCTAGTTATGCATTAAGCGCTGTTCATCTAAAAACAATAAATGAATTAATAAATAAATACATAAGTAAATAATTAAAATGTAATACTCAAGTTGCTATATCCTCTGTCAAAAGAAGGAATTCATGGAACATGCGGCAAACGCAGTCATGCAAATGTTCTTGATACTCTCTTAATCTCGGGAATAAAATAAATACATAAGCACCAAAGACTATATAACTTGGGAAGTCCAAAAGTAATAAATCTTCAAGCTAAGCATTGCAAAGCGGATTTAGAAGGAATAGTACAAGGGATTTGGAATGAATGTGCGGATTTGACAATTATCCCGTTTTTTTTTTTCTATGTAAGTTCTGTTGTTCGTGGATTTCCATATCCAGCGTTTACCAAAGTCTTTCAGCCTGGGCGTGGCGCTGGGTATTTGCAGAATTCAACGTAACTGGAATGCATCTAAATATATGCAATGGATAAACAAGTATAAAAATGGGAGAATGAAGAAACTTGCAGAGTCGATGGAAACTTTCTTAATTTCGTATCGAAGTCTAAGATGATGGTGAGAGAGAGGATGAGGAGGAGGTCGGAAGGGAGGAGGATGCAGCCGGATGGAGGAAGGAGGAGGAGGAGGATGACAGGAGGAGGCATAGATAATATGACCCAACTCGAAACAATTCCTCGAAGGAGCAAAGTTCACGTCATATTTCATGCCACAACGGCCATAGGACTCCAAATCTCGTCCTCTGAGGCTCGATAACCCTCTTAGTCGTGTCATGAGATCTATCTACGAGTATGAGAAGTTTTCGAAGAAGAGAGAGAGAGAGAGAGAGAGAGAGAGAGAGAGAGAGATAGAGAAAGAGGGAGAGAGAGATGGTTTCATCTCAGTTTGGTGATTATTATCATGACTGCCTCCCGTTCACAATATTATATATATATATATATATATATATATATATATATATATATATATATATATATATATATATATATATATATATATATATATATATATACCCCTTGACACTACTGTGTTCAGATTTGATATATAAGATTTTTGTGTGATAATCGTTTTAGTCCATCTTATTCGTTTTCTCTAGATAAAATGCTACATTCTAGATAATTAGAGGTCGTGGTAATATGATAGTTTAGCTATTGCGACCACATAAACGCTGGCAAATATTTGCTCCAGTGTTTAGAAGCAGACATTCTCTCTCTCTCTCTCTCTCTCTCTGCCACCAGAAGTCGTAAAAAGCAACATCGTGGAAGAATTTAAAAGAAAACTAGAGAAAATCATTAGGACACTGCGAATGGACAGTAATACCTGCTCCTAGAGATAAGTGAGCAAACGACGTCTCCTCTTAGTATGGGCCAACAAGTCTTTGAGACCTCTCTTCTCTCTCTCTCTCTAAATATAGCACCACTTCCACATAATTGAAAGGCAGACAGCAAATAAGGGCAATTTCACAAAAATTCCAAATCCTAGAATATTCCTGGAAAAGTGGTTCCAGTGAAGGAATCGTGAATTCCAAATCCATTCATCTTTCCTGGAAAATCGCTTCCAGTGAAGGAATCTTCTCAGCCAATAGCCACTGATTGCAAAACCGATGAAACCAGGAGTCGATATTTGCAAATGCCACCCCCCCCCCCCCACCCCCCCCCCCCCCCCCCCACCCCCCCCCCCCCCCCCCCCACACCCCCCCCCCCCCCCCCACACCCCACCCCACCTCCACCCCACCCTTCGGAACTGCTGACTCTGTTTTTTCGAATGTCTGAGATGACTGTGTAGATTCCTTTAACCGGAAGACGGGATTATGGGGCTTAGAGGAAAATATTGACCCAAGGTCGCCCAGTAAAAGGACAATTTATTTTTAGGAGGCTTTTTCATCATATGTTTTGACGAAAAAGGTGGTTTTTCATTTTATGGGTGGTTTTTTTTATATTCATCTCACAAAAAAAACCTGTGGATTCTTTTCTACATTATTATTATTATTATTATTATTATTATTATTATTATTATTATTATTATTATTATTATTATTATTACTCAAAACGTGTATGCATTCTTACCGAAAGATCAGAAGAACCACGGAATTACCTAACAAGTTTCCAGATGAGAAGTGAATTGAACTGAATTGAATTGATGTGTTTCAGAATACTATAAGAAACCTTTCGTTCGTACTCAGGTGATTTTGGAAGCTTGAGATATATATATATATATAAATATATATATATATATATATATATATATATATATATATATATATATATATATATATATGGGTGGGTGTGTGAGTAAATAAATTCTTCTGTTAAAACAGGATACGTGTCAAGTATAACAGACCCATAAAACACTCTGGTTTAAAGCTTAGGTTTTATATTTTGCTGAACTGCCTCCCACCCTTATCAAGTAGTGAATGGTAAAAGAAGTTACATTGGCTAAATAAATAGTGGGAGAAATGCCCTTATGTAACATTTGTTGCAGTACAAATGAGAAGGCTGAGATAATGAAATATATTTTAGCTCACTATTGACAATTTCTGAAGGGTTGCCTTCTTTTACCGAGTTTGAAAGTGAAGATATGGAGCCCAACCAGAAAAATAAAACAAGAATTAAATTGAATGAGAGGAGAGCGTGATAAAAAGAAGTGTGATAGACTTGGGAATTGTCTGGGAAAGTTTCTCAATTTCACTTTGAGAGAAGTTTCCCAACTCTTAGAGGATCTATTGTTATTACTTCTTGAAATGAAGCCGCAATGTCGAAGGCCGGTGGTAACCGAACACTAATAAAATTGTCAGTTACTGCTTCATCCTGGCCGTTTTGTACAGTTTTCAAAGGTGCCATTAAAAACAGGACCCCATGAAAAGCACGTCGTGTACTCTCTCTCTCTCTCTCTCTCTCTCTCTCTCTCTCTCTCTCTCTCTCGGGTATACTGTGACACTCGATTAATTCATCCAAAAGCATCTTTGCTGAAGGTTTAAGAGAAACCTCTTTTTTTTTTTTTTTTTTTTTTTTTTTTGTTCAGTGGCTTATGAAAAATACATCTTCACAAATTACTAATACATTTAGTCTTAAATTCAATATCTGATCAAAATTCCAGTAAGTACGATTAAAACTATACATTTTTCAGTAGCCACGAGGGACCCGTGTTGCAGTATCAAATGCAAATCACCAAAAAGATGAATGATACATCTGAAATTTATGATACATCGGAATTCGAGGATATGCTTAATGATTGATTTTGGTATTCAAGTCGTTTTGAAACGCCTTGTAAACTGCAATTATATCTTGATGCTAAATTTAGGTGTTTAGGTGTTCGACAATGTAGAAATTTAATGGCATTTATTGGCATGAAAAATATTACAGGCTTTAATATTCCCCATGACATTAAATGACATTAAATTTCTTTTTGTCGAATACCTAATCACCTAATCTAAACATCAGGATATAATTAGAATTTACGAGGCGTCTTAACTAGTAAAACTTATTATTCGGCATTTTCACCTTCAATTCTCCTTACAGAATTACTTGAATTTACAGTCAGGTCAATGAAGACATCGAAAAAGGGAAGAATACAAAGATATCAACGTTTTTTTCCCCTAAGGGGAAAGAAAAATTATTGACAAAACGTAAAATGGTTTAAAAGCCAGCAAATTATTTCAGTGGACAGAGGTGCAGTGTCCTGGGAAAGGTGGTGCACTCCCGAATTGAATAAACACCGTGACCTTGAACCACATCGGGTTTTATTCGGAATAAATACGAGATTCTGTTGTCCATTTTGTCGACGGGGTATTGGTATCCACCTGCTACTTCTAGCCATTGTTTATAATAGCTTTCACGTTGACCAACAAAACAGTTTGATATATTCAAATCCATTATAAAAATAAAGATGTCTTTCAACTTATTCCAAGCCCTTCTGATGCTGTCCGCTTAATTTATCAAGAAAATATCTGACCGCCATATTTTCTTAATTAATCAAAGTAATTTCATAAGATACTTTCTCCATTTCCTTCTATGTCTTCTGTGTATATTCGGTGTCATTTAAGTAGCCAGATCGTTCGTCAGCTGAAAAAATACTTTCAATTGCTCTGATGGCTTATGAGTGTCTTCTGAACCTAGCACTAGTGTTTTGGCTTACTCCAAACTACTTTGTTGTTGTTGTTGTTGTTGTTGTTATTGCTGTTGTTAAAAAGATCTGAAAAATATGTATCGCGTTGAGTTAAAGATACAGGAATTTTATATAGGATATTTATGATTTATCAGAATGAAAACGTGAAAAAATAAATAATGTTCAGTAAAAATTATTTCTAATAAAATAAAGCGTATTTACTTTAATTTTCGTTGGTGAAACAACACACAATTTGACAGTAGATTTTAGCATGCGCCCCGAGTAAGCTGGAGGTCAAATCACGCCTTGTATTGATAGAATATTTCTTTGGCTTAGAGTCCGTTCCTTATTCTAATTGAGGTTAAACAGTAAAGCCTCTTATTGCTCTGCATAAATTCTGTGATCTACTTTCTCCGTAAATTCTGTGACTTACTTGCTCCATAAATTCTGTGACCTTCTGTCCTCATAAATTCTGCGACTTTTTTTTCCATATAAATTCTGTGACCTTCTTTCCCAATAAATTCTGAGACCTTCTTTCCCCATAAATGCTGTGACTTACTTTCCCCATGAATTCTGTGACCTACTTTCCCCAGAAATTCTGTGACATTCTTTCCCAATAAATTCTGTGACCTACTTTCCCCAAAAATTCTGTGACCCTCGGGACAAATTGTCTTTCAAGCCTAAAAGAGGAGTCATATGATGTTATAAATTCTGTGACCTATTTTCCCCATAAATTCTGTGACCTTCTTTCCACATAAATTCTCAGACCTACTTTCTCCATAAATTGTGACCTACTTTCCCCATAAATTCTATGACCCACTTTCCCCATGATTTAATCTTCTGGGTAAATGGGTGATAATTACGTTGCAGATGTCTCACACTTTGGCATGATAAGTCCGCATTCACGAGACAATCCCATCGAAGGAGGAGAAAGTTGACAGCGTTTGGGGATCCTCTTTGAGAACAATTCGCCCTCGGGACAAACAACCTTTCAGGACTGAAAAAGAGGATCCCTATGATGTCATCAATTGCTGTCCAGCGCAGCTCCAACCGAGAATCACCAGTTCCCAGAAAACTCGACGTCTCCGAAGAATTACCCTCGTATTTCCTTACCTTTTTGAGGTTTTATTTTCCTTCAGCAGTATCTCTCTCTCTCTCTCTCTCTCTCTCTCTCTCTCTCTCTCTCTCTCTCTCTCTCTCTCTCTCTCTCTTCGCGTGATTGTTTCTTATTTGTCTTCATCCTCCGGGAAGAGATCGTGTTTTATGATCTTACTTCTGCCCAAGACTTGATTACTCCACTCGGATTGCCAGGGAAACCTTTGCCGCTCTTCCTATGCTTTCAGTTATCGTCATTTTGTGTAAAATGTCAAGACATGAAATTATTGTCCCAATTCAAATGTTACTGATAATATGCATTGCCTTATTTAACATGCTTTATGCGCGAGACAGTACCGGGTATCACATTCATCTTGTTTTAAATGCAATTTAAGACAAAGCAATTTCAATTGTTTTCTTTTACAAAAAACTAAAAATGCATAGAAAAAAGTAAGCGCTCAAAATTACAAGGGACGAAATTTGACGCACTAAGGTGGAAGATGTTCAGGTGTTATAGAAATATGCGTAAGTACTTGAACAAGTGAAATGTAAAAACAAAATATGCTCCTTGATCTGCACCAGTCTTGCAGATTGCAATTTTTTAAATATATATTATTTATTTATTCGCGTCATTCCAAGTGGTAAATGCTAATCGACCGTTAAACCTCAAATCATGGTTAAGTTTGTATTGTTATATGTAATAGTCTCTTAAAGATAGTTATAAACGGCCTTAATAATCCGCCAGTTCTTCATCGCAGTTGAACGCTTTCGAATCGAGTTTCCCCGAAACCTATTCGGTCGATGGAATGGAGAAGCCGAGCAATTTCAATGTTTTTTCTGGTTTTGTTTTTCGTCGTGTTTTTCTTGATGTACATATATCTCTATGAGGATGTGAACATGGGTATCGCTTGTAACTACGTTATGTAAACATTCTCTGTAAAGGTCATATGTTTTTGTGAAAAGAGCTTTCAACTCCCACGTATGTTTCTAATACGCTCCAGCATGTGAGTATAACGTCCTCTTCGGATTCCTTGATTTATTTATTATTCCATTTAGCCTCTGTTCCCTCCGTACACTTTAAACACTAAAATATGCATATAAAATACTCATAACTTCACGCTATGCTTCAGCCTCTCAGCTAAAATATACTGTACCAATTATAGATGCATGAATACACAACTTTTTTTTTTTAGATGTATTGCAGTCAGATTTAGAATAGCAACACAATTGAACTCGGTGCCCTGTTTAAATAGACGCATAAAAATGATTTAATTTCGGAGCCAAAACAAGTCATTCAGTGCAGTAGTACCACGTTCGGCCTAACACTGGATTATATTAAAGTGCTATTAGCCGGCGTAATCACTGATAATTTCATTACAGTTCCAATTGGAACATCAACTGCTTTCAGTCGAAGTTATACGAACATTGATCGATTTCCTAGGTCAAAGGAAAATGTTGATTTGGTCTGTCTTTTGGGGAAAACAAGTTATTACCATAATAATCATACTATAATGGGCGTAATGTCTGTCTGTCTGTCTGTCATTCAATCACGGCCAAACGGCTGGTCAGATGGGCATGAAACTTAGCAGGGTTATGGTGGGGACCCTAAGATGGTTTGTAATGGGGTTTCATCCAACCTACCCCCTCCTTTGTAGGGGGTGGGGATGAGAAGGGATTCCCTGAAACGGAGCTGTTTCTGGCCGTGAAACGAGGCTGGTTATTTCCGTCGACTTGGTTACTTTACGAATTTTCATACATAATTTCTATACAACTTCCCCGGAGAAAGTCGCGAATATTTCAGATCAGACACAATAGAAGATGAAAATTATCATCAATATCCGCAAGATTTTCTGAATAACTGAAATCCATCGGGACTGCCAGTGCACAAAATAACGTTGAAGAAGTACTGCCCGGTAATGTTGCTTCGGAATTTCGATCCTGCCAATGGACATTGCAACGGAACGAGGTAACCGTTATGGAGCTAAACTCCCACGTCATCGAAGCAGTTATGGCAACGGGCCCTAACACCGGCAAACGTCTGTTCATCCCCCGGATTCCTCTGATGCCTTTGGACAACCAGTTTCCGTTCCAGTTACGGCGCAGGCAGTTTCCCATCAACCTGGCCTTCTCATTCACTGCAAACAAGTCGCATGGCCAGACTTTGGATCGTGTTGGTGTGTTTCTGCCGTCACCCATGTTCACGCATGGCCAACTGTATGTGGCGATGAGCAGAGCAACTGACTCTGCCAACTTGAAATTAAGTTGTGGACAAACTGATCGCCCTTATTTTAATATTGCTGAACAAATAGTACATATAAATTTTTCACTTCTGCACCCGTATTTTATCACCCATCGTAGATGGGTAAGTTTGCTACCACTACTACTACTACTACTAATAATAATAATAATAATATAATAATAATAATAATAATAATGAATAATAATAGTAAGAATATTGCATATGTTATAGTAATTTCTGATGCTTTCTGCCTTTTGGGGAAAAAAAGTCATTACCACAATAATAATAATAATAATAATAATAATAATAATAATAATAATAATAATAATAATAAGAAACTGAAGGAATGATAACAGCGGCACAAGATCAGGCCCTAAGAACCAGATATATCCAAAGAACGATAGATGGAAATAACATCTCTCCCATATGTAGGAAGTGCAATACGAAAAATGAGACCATAAACCACATAGCAAGCGAATGTCCGGCACTTGCACAGAACCAGTACAAAAAGAGGCATGATTCGGTAGCAAAAGCCCTCCACTGGAGCCTGTGCAAGAAACATCAGCTATCTTGCAGTAATAAGTGGTACGAGCACCAACCTGAAGGAGTGATAGAAAACGATCAGCCAAAGATCCTCTGGGACTATGGTATCAGAACAGATAGGGTGATACGTGCAAACAGACCAGACGTGACGTTGATTGACAAAATCAAGAAGAAAGTATCACTCATTGATGTCGCAATGCCATGGGACACCAGAGTTGAAGAGAAAGAAAGGGAAAAAATGAATAAGTATCAAGATCTGAAAATAGAAATAAGAAGGATATGGAATATGCCAGTGGAAATTGTACCCATAATCATAGGAACACTAGGCACGATCCCAAGATCCCTGAAAAAGAATCTGGAAAAAATAGAGGCTGGAGTAGCTCCAGGACTCATGCAAAAGAGTGTGATCCTAGAAACGGCTCACATAGCAAGAAGAGTGATGGACTCCTAAGGAGGCAGGATGCAACCCGGAACCCCCCAGTCGAATTGGAGAACTGTGATATAGCAAAAAAAAAAAAAATGATATTGCATATGTTATCAGTAATTCTTGATTCTCCCTACTTTATCCTTCGAACACAAACGTCATCATTGACACAGTTGTACCAAGTGCAACGTACTTCATTAATAGATTGTGAGAGCTAACAATATTATCCATCCATCAGTTTTCTTTTCTGCGATTCTATAGACATGCCGAAAAGGTGAATGAGGTATATATGCCATTTATCCAATAGTGTAGTGAATGAAGTAGTATTATGAGATCCAAACCAGGCACAAGAAACGAAAAAGCGTACACGACACCAGACCACAATAGATCATGACCAGAGGAATGATAAATAAATAATCAGCCTTCATTTTACGAGCAACCCTCCAGTTCATTTTGAGCTTCTCTGTAAAACATCAGGTGTACCCGTACTGGAATTGATGTTGACCCAACGCATTTTGTATCTTAGAAGCGAATGAAAAGCAAATAGGCTTCGCTGCATGAGAACGATTGTTCCTCAGAGGATCTTTTGATTCAACCAGTTCATCGTCTCTTGAGTGGGAGCGTCAGTTTCTTCACAAAGGAACAATTAAAAGCAATGAAAGAAAAACCTCTATGTGAGCTCGGAATCGTATATATAATCAACCACTTACAACTTCAAAGGAAGCGAGATAAAATTCTACTGGTAACTAACGAATTCGTTGGAGATGATAATCTCCTTTCGACGGAGATATTAATGAGAGCAAAATTACGCCGGAGGTAAAGGATCCCGGAAGTTATAATCCCCAAAGCTGATTAGTGTTATGTCAACAACAACAACAACCGCTGGATGACGTCTTTGGGAATCTCTCTCTCTCTCTCTCTCTCTCTCTCTCTCTCTCTCTCTCTCTCTCTCCTCTCTTGCTTTATTATCGTTTTGATGGTATCTGATACAATCTCATCAAACGAAACACTCTTTATTGAAGTTCGATTTTATCGTGTTGCAAATTGTGCAATAATCTTATTTATTGCTTGTTATTTATTATTTTTATTTACCAACTCGTGTAGAAAAAGTACGACATCCATTACAGAGAAATGTAATTAAAAGTAAAAATAAAAATAAAAACTTAAAAGTCGTAGAAAGGAAGATTTAAAGAATGAATGAGAACAGTGTGAAAAACATTAATGCTTCTATGAAAAAACAAAGAAAGCAATTGTCATATAATCAGATGCGTTAATGATTTTATGTAAGAATAAATGAAAGCAGTTGTCATATTTGCAGATGCATTAGTGTTTATATGTAAGAATAAATAAGAAGAAAGATAAACAGACAGACTGACTTTTAAATGGAATAATGTGTACTTTAGATACGGAAATAAGGAAGGACTATTATATTAAAAACACTGAAGGCAGCAAAGTCAGCGATGTATAAATATCATGAATGCAGTGGAAGACTATTCTGTGAAAATAATGATAAATTTTGTTAGTTCATACGAGCGTAAATGTACTCTCCCCTGCGAACAACTGACCTCGCTAATTGACCGAGGGGGAAAGTATCATTAACAATACAAAAGGTCGTAATGTAACTTTCACAGGGCAGCTGAATGGTATAGTGATGAGGCTTTGAAATCAGTGGGAATAGCAGTGATGACTGCAAAAGCAAGCAAATGTCAGAGGTCATGAGCGTGTGTGATTGCAATCATGATAATTTGTGATTTGAATGTAACATACGCAGCAGAGGGTAGTACCATCACACCCACAGAAATAAGTATCTCATTTGAAATATATAATTAAATTAAATGGTTTAAATTTTCGTTGGTGAAACAATGCGCTATTTGACCGTAGATTTTAGCACACTACTGAGATGGCATTGTCTGTCCGTCCTCAGATCTTAAGAGCTACAGAGGCTAGACGGCTGTAAATTTCTGTGTTATTCATCCACCTTCCAATCATCAAACACACCAAATAGCAGCCCTTTAGCCTCAATAGTTTTGATTTTATTTAAGGTTAAAGTTAGCCATAACCCTGCATCTGGCAACGATATAGGTCAGGCCACCACCGTGCCGTGGCTAAAGTTTTCAGTAGCCTAGATTATAAGCGCTTTTTTATTTGTTTTCTTTTGCTGTCAATTGATCTTTCAAACCATCTCTGGAGATGAATATGCAAACCACCGCTTTTCCAAACATGGAATCACAGCTGACAAGCATACTGGTCAGAAAACAGCATTTGAGAGAATTTATCTCTTTCCTATCCATCGCATAAAACGTCAACTTTTGAGAGCAGTTAGAGCATTTGTTGAGGAAACAGGAGGGAAAGGTCACGAAGTGTCCAACGCATAATTATTCTGTAAGCAAGAGATTTCCAATTCACTTTTAAATACTCGA
>NC_087204.1:5212138-5224638 GCF_015104395.2 Macrobrachium nipponense
ATGCAATCATTCATTATTTTTCTGACTGAGGACTATATAACAAAAGGAATAGCCACAAGTTCTATTAGTTTTAAGAGCCATGTCAATTCCAACGCATGCGTGACTGCTGATCAATTTTTTAAGATTGTTCCCACAAAAAGCTGTAGTAGGTCCCGTCGCTAAGAAATCAATTGGTACCCAGCCACGTAAATCAAAATCTAGTCCTGCGGGCCAGCCCTAGAAGAGCTGTTCATCAGCTCAGTGGTCTGGTAAAACTTTTTCTTCTATATGCATCAGTTATTAGTTTCTATGGTAGCTTCCTAAGTTGCAAGTAGCTGTGCCTAGCTGTAGGAAAAGTACAGAAAATCATTACAAAACTGAACCTGTATCGAATGTATTTAGGACTAAGACTGTGATAAGGGAAGAGAAAAATGGGCTATATTAATGTAGTGAGATGCAGATGAATATAAATACATGCATTAATACAAAGATATTTAAATGGTAGAGCATTCAAATATTATTCGTTTATAAACCAACGGTTATTTAGAAAATTCTTCTTCTCCAAAGCTTTCTAAACTTTATAAAATACCCAAATCCCCTCACTCAACTCCTACTTTTCAGTGTTGTTCACCATTCATTTTACCATAAAAAAAAATTAAATCAAAAGAATTCAAACTTTTTAAACATAATCGCCCTTTCTTCAGGCTTACGCTCACTAGATATCTAACTGTTCGTGCTTCGTTTCAAATCGGGTTAATGACGTCATCTCCTTAGGCATCACAAGTCTACTTCAAACGGGAAATGCCCCCATCCGTTGCCCGTAGGCTTTGGGTAAATAAGGGGGAATCTTAGACCCACTTTTTCTATCCTTCAGCAACAACCACACTAATTCTCAGTAAATCTTCTGATATGGTAACCCTGGCTTTTAAATTATAGCTATAACTGAGATAAAGTCGGAAATACGGCTTATAAAAATGAGCTGGAGGCTTAAATGAAGAATGAATGAAAATATTTCTTGAACAGCTTTCAGGAATTTTTAACAAATGTATAAAATAAAATTCAAAAAATTAGAACAGAGAAAAATCTGAAAGGACAAAAAATCTTGGAGTCGTCTAACCATATGTGAGGGAAAGGATCTTCATTTGCCTCTGTAAATACAGATATCAGTTGTGAAATACCCTCGGGGTAACTCAGCTCAAATCAGGGAATGGGAACGAATTAATATTCTCTCTCTCTCTCTCTCTCTCTCTCTCTCTCTCTCTCTCTCTCTCTCCTCTCATTACATTTCTAAAAGCATATCTCTCTCGTTATATTTTTAAAAGCATACAATTGCGAACGCCTCTCTCTCTCTCTCTCTCTCTCTCTCTCTCTCTCTCTCTCTCTCTCTCTCATTATATTATATTTCTACAAGCATACATTTGCGACCAGGGCCTCTCTCTCTCTCTCCTCTCTCTCTCTTCTCTCTCAGGCAACCTCAAAGAAAACTGCGTGCATTTACAGAGGGAGGTTGGATGGGGGAGTAAGTAAAACAAAGAAAATAAAACTAGCTTTACTTGCATGTTGTTTGCATATCCTTCTTGGTAGTTCTCGTCCAGCTGCATAATTCAGTGGACCAGTCAAAGGAGAGCAGAAAGCGCTATGTTGAACAAAAGGGAAAACAAAAAATAATTCTGGCAATCTGCAACTGCAAGTCTTCCATTTCTTTTTATTATGATATCTTTTTAATATATATTTTGTATGGGTTTCATTGCATCCATTTATTTGTCTTATCCACTACCGTTTCATGTTGCTTTAGGTGAAATCAAGACAGCTGTTTCTCTTTCAGAAGGAGAGGCATAAACGAGAGTGGTCCTTAAGGTGAGTTTACACTAGGCTTCACCACACGCTGCATGCGTAGGGTGAAGCCTAATGTAAACCCACCTTTAAGGAAAACAAAGATGGAGGCTTACAGTAAAAGAGAATAGCTTACTTTCCCTAAGTGATGGTTCAGAGGTAAAAAAAATCTATTCTTTGTTTCTTAACTCCGGGGAGCTATGGAGAAAAACAAGTTACACACCCATCCGTCAAGTCCGCTCAGATATAACGCAGGGTATCTAAAAGTGAGTTTACACTAGGCTTCACCCCACACTGCATGCGTAAGACTCGTCACCAACTCTTCCCAAATTCTTGTTAGCCCCGCCTACTGGACTGCTCATCAAGAGTCACGCTGCACCACTGACTGACCCTAAAGAGCAGTCCAGTAGGCGGGGCTAACAAGAATTTGGGAGTAGTTGGTGATGAGTCTTACACATGCAGCGTGGGGTGAAACCTAGTGTAAACTCACCTTTAGATAGGCGAATTTCTTGGAATGTGGCCGATGTATTCATGAGGTGGCTTACTTCAGATCATTAACGACCAGATAAATCCCAATCTCCAATCGAAGTAGATTTCTCCTTAATCCCTCGATAGTCAATTAAATCCACCAAGTTACATGAGATGCGGTTTTCCCTCCTTCATCAGTAATGTCGACACAACCATACAATCACACGTGGGCCAAAACCTAGCGTCCTAATTTCATTGTTGGAAGCATCTAAGGTCTTAATCATATTTGTGGAAAAGGGTATCTTATTTCGTTTATTAAAATAGCTCGCTTCGAATACCCCGTGTTATCTTGCATATAAGTTGTCACTATCCAATGAGATGGTGAAACTGGATCATTCAGGCACTAATGACGTTAAGATAATGAGCGGAAAGTGGTTCGAATATCATTACCGAAATTATATGTAAAGTATTGGCGGTGTTAATTAGTGGAATAATCGTGTCTGCTAATGATAATGCTTAATGAACAAAGACGCAAAAAAAGGAAAAAATTAAGAAATAACGATACAATGCTACTTGGAGGTTTTTTCAATTAAGACCAAGTACGAAAATTGAAAAAGGAGGAGAAAACAATGGATAATCTATCAGTTGAGTGTAATTTTCATAATTAATTTTCACACTAAGATTATTTTTGTATTGTAACGCGTTTTATTCTCATTCCTCATAATAATTTTTTCAGAATATAGTAGGGGTCACGTAATGAAGTTGGGAATCCTGACGCAGGTACGGAAATGAGATTTGATTATTCCTTAAACAGTAGTTCCTCCGAAATAGGAGTTTGATAATAAGGAAAATATTGCAATGTAGGCATTACTTAAGATTCCCCTAGCTCCAGCCGCCTTTCATTCCTTTTACTGTACCTCTATTCATATTCTCTCTCTTCCATCTTGCTGTCCACCCTCTCGTAACGACTCATAGTGCAACTGCTTTGAGGTTTCCTCCTGTTACACTTTTCAAACATTTCCACCGTCAATTTCCGTTTTAGGGCTAAATGACCTTAGTTGCCCCAGTGCTTGGCATGTATGCCAAAAGTTTATCACTATATCTATCTCCATAGTTATTAATTCATGCAAAACGTTGCGTATTCCATGAAGCACATTTGAAATTATATCCGGAACTCAAAAACGTAATTCTCTGTATACACATTTTCCATTCAGAATAAACAGTGTCTGTAATACACCGTCGAATTTTGTTTGCGTTTTACTTTTGTCTCTTGCGTGTATGTCAATACACCCAGATCAGTCCGTAGCTATAGAAGCAGAACTTCAAACAAACCAGAGTTTACTTAACCCTACTTAGCCTTTGCTATAGTCGACCTTCCTCGTATCTCTTGTTGACTAAACGAACGCTGACACGACTTACAATATTTGGCTTTCAGGTTCCTTAATGACTCCGCTCTGCTTTTTCAGTCACGTTCTTTTTCCTTTTAAGTAAACTAGAGTGAGAGATAAATTACTAAATTTTACGTGGCGTCTATGGAAGTAGCAAACCATTATATACATATGTGATGTATGTATAACTGCATCACAGAAATATGGAACGTGATCAATAAATGAATAGACACAAAACCGACGAAGGCAAGAGAAACGACGGGGTTCTGCAAGGCCTGTCGACTTCGTGTCCTATACTTGCTAAATAATGGACAAGACGTCGACGAAAGGTTTTGCAGAAGTCCATCGTCTCTCTGTCCTTCGTGGATCTTGTCTTATATATATATATATATATATATATATATATATATATATATATATATATATATATATATATATATATATATATATATATATATATATTTCTGTACTCCGTGATAAAAGGCCGACCTCGGCTCCTGGTGGGGTACTACCATAAAGTCCTTTCTTGGTGGACGAATATGGTCATGTAAGGGGGCGTGTCAAGGACAGAAAGGGGCGTGTCTCAAGAACAGAACTGCGTCTGTCGGGATCAACTGGAATGGGATACGACTTGTACTTCCTTTTTTTTTATGGATCCCTTATTTCATTTTCATCCCCAAACGACATGATACGAAGTCCCGAATGACTGCTCCCTTTTTCGTTTATGTTTCCTTCTCGTCGACTTCGACATCTTTACCGACTCTACAAAACATGAAGATCACCAAAATTGGTAGATGGAGGGAAGGCCAAAAACTTCAAAAGCATGAAAGAGAGTGGTGGGGAGGGGGGCGGGGAAGGGCTGGAGGGCGGAAGAAAGCAGAGTGAAACTTCCCCTCTAAATGGTCTTGTGGCTAAAAATATTGTTGATAATTTAAAGTGCTTGTTTGTGTGTTTGGGTACGAGTGCCAAAGGTAATCTCAATATCCTTGTGAACTAGAGATTTTATATTTATTTTTTTTCTTGTAGACCGTGGGTGCTTAGTAATCATTAGATAGAGAGAAAGAGAGGGGGAGAGAGACACCTATCATAAGACTTAATGAAAGAGTTGATTTAGTTTATCATAAATTCAGATTCACATGTACAGTACAACCTCAGACGAATAATGTTATACAAAAAATTTGTCATTTAGTTGCAGGGTTAAGGTAAGATGATAATAATAATAATAATAATAATAATAATAATAATAATAAATAATAATAATAATAATAATAATATTAATAAATATTAAATATATACAATAAATACATACATACATCATACATACATACCATACATACATACAACAGACATCATACATACATCTTTACCCTCCCATATTTGGTTTCTATCTAAAGAACAATATTTGTATATGAATACTACACTTGTTGTAAGTAATGAGATGTTTAATGCCTTCAGAAAAAAGTCTTATATATTAGGGGGCGAGCAAAAAGAGTTGTTTAATGGGGCATACCAAGCGGGGCATTATACCCATAATCCGCCCTCTTCTCATTTGGTATATCTTTACTCAGCGATTACTCGACCGAGCAAACGAGATGGTATTGGGTATTTTATCTCTAGCCCTGAACGCAGAGAGATACATCTAATTTTGCTGTATATATATATATATATATATATATATATATATATATATATATATATATATATATATATATATATATGTTTACTAAGCACCCACAATCTACAAAAAAGAAAATAAATCTCTAGTTCTGAAGGATATTGAGATTACATTTGTCACTCATACACAAACTAACAAACAAACACTTTAAATTATCCACAATATTTTTTTTGTCACAAGACCATTTACAGGGAAGAGTCATCAGCAGCATGGCATTTTGACATTAGATTTTCCATTCACCAAAATTCCTCTGCATTTATTAATTTTCCATCCTTCAGGATTCGATCGGATATCTGCCATTAGGAATTCATTTTGGCAGATGGGTTTAGTTTCCGTTTGAGATCTATGACTCACAGTTTTACATCTCTCTCTGGCCATCTTCCTTCCCTCCGCTCTTGGGAATCGGTCCAGGCTGCTGTTAAGGAATTCCCTCGTCAGCACAAAAAAGAAAGAAAAAAAAAAAAAAAAAAAAAGAATTTTAACTTTTTTTTTTTTTTTTTCTAGCGATGTTTCGTGTCATATTACGCGACCATAAAAGCAGCTGTCATTTAAGAAGCCAGTCTGTTTGACACCAGAAAAATAGCATTAATTGTCGATTTGACAAAAATAGAAAAATGTTCCACGCTGTCGGCTAAGATCGATATCAGTTTCTCTCTACTCCCAAAGTAGCTATAAATGATTTCGAATTGTCTCGTACATAAGCATATGCAGTCACACATTATGCTATATATATATATATATATATATATATATATATATATATATATATATATATATATATATATATATATATATATATATATATATGTGTGTGTGTGTGATTAAAGTTTGTTTGGGTTAGTGCCCTAATTCTAAGCGAACTGTTTGTGAAAATAGTCACTAATCGTAATTACTTCGTAAGTCTTCATGGAATACCATAATTATGTATATTCATGAGGATATACATAGTTCTAATTGTAATTAGATCTATGTATATCCTCATTGTATATCGTGATTAACATTGCATCTCCTTCCTTCATGCTATAATTATATCGTATTTCACACACAGACACAAACGATATGACTGAACCACTCATAAAAAAACTAAGCTTTATTTATTATATTATATTAAATTTCTTGGTATGACTTTTTTTCACGACATTGCCATAACTGTGAAAGTAATAAGGAATTTAATATATTTACTTTTACTTTCATGTATTGATATTATGGTCTATATATCTCATTCTACATTCTAACATGTTTTTCATTAAAATCATTTGAACGGGGTTTTTCCATAAGAATTGGTTATATTTTTAAATACTACTACCATAATAATATTAAAATAATAATAATAATACCATAATAATAATTAAAAATTAAAAATAATAATAATATAATAAAATAATAATAATAATAATAATAATAAGTGTGGCGCCGTGGAGGAGTGGGTTAGGTCCTTAATGGACTTAAGTCAAGTTAAGCAACATTGGGGCTGGTCAGTCGTTGGATGGGTGACCGCTCTCCTCGGCGTTGATTCCTTGGGAAAGGATCTTTACCATAATTTCCTCAGTCTACTCAGCTGTAAATGAGTACCTATCCCTGATGGGGTAGGGTCCAGCTATGGGTTAAAAAAAACTCAGCAATGGATGAAAGAAATGAAGGAGCTTCGTCCGGCAACCAGGTATTCAACCCAATTGAAGGGGAAGACGGTCAGGTACTTGGAGGTCGTCATCCAGCAACTGATCACCACAACGAAAGTAATCAACAGCCTGAGATTGGAGCTACAGAGGCAAAAAGGAGAAATGGACAGAAGAAAATAAGGATATGAGAGCACATCAGAAGCAACCCGACGGAGAGAGGATATAGAAGAAGATTGGTCAACATCTGGAATGAGAGGAGCTACAGAGGCAAAAAGGAAGAAATGGACAAGAGAAGAAAATAGGAAATATGGAGATGCAACATCAGAAGCAAACCGACGGAGAGAGGATATAGAAGAAATTGGTCAACATCTGGAATGAGAGGAGCTACAGAGGCAAAAAGGAAGAAATGGACAAGAGAAGAAAATAAGGAAATATGAGATGCTACATCAGAAGCAACCCGACGGAGAGGATCAAAAAAAAAAAAAGAGGAGGAAAGAAAAAAGAGAAAGATAAAGGTAAAGAAGGAGAAAAGAAAAGACGAGAGGAAAGAAAAGAGAAAGAAGATAAGGAGGAAGAAGAGAGAATGAAAAAAAGAGAAAAGAAAAGAGAAATAAAAAAAAGGGAAAAGAAAGAAAAGAAAGGGAAAAAAAAAAAGAGGAAGGAAAAAGGAAAAAAAAAAAAGGAAGGAGAAGGGAAGGGGAGGGAAAGAAAGAAAGAAAAAGCAGGAAGAGGCAAAAAGGAAGAAGATGGACAAGAGAAGAAAATAAGGAAATATGGAGAGCAAACATCAGAAGCAACCCGACGGAGAGAGGTATAGAAGAAGATTGGTCAACATCTGAATGAGAGGAGCTACAGAGGGCGGACAAAAAAAAGGAAGAAATGGACAAAGAGAGAAGAAAATAAGGAAATATGGAGATGCTGGAATACTCAGAAGCAACCCGACGGAGAGAGGATATAGAAGAAGATTGGTCAACATCTGGAAATGAGAGGAATAACACCCCCAAACAGAGCAGAGGCTGGCAGACCAAGTAAGGAACATAAAGAAAAACAACTGGCTCTCCCCAACAGAAAGAGAAGAACTGGAAAGGGAAATGTCACACGACAACGAATTACACGAAGACGAACTGAGAGACGATGCCACAGAAGACGACAGGGAGGATGAGGTATCAAACAACGACACACGAAGAAACACCGACGAAGTAACAGAGAGGACGGAATGGGTAGAAAAGATTAGACAATGGATGGAGCCAGATACAGAGAGAACAAAGATCCCCTCCATGAAAGCCTACAACACCAAGAAATTAAGGGAGAAAACAAGTGAGGTCAATGAAATAATGGGCATAATACACACCACCAGTATCACAGAAACAAATAACTTGGTATATGCATGCAGGAGCAAGATTAGTAGCAGAACTGATGGGGATTCGAACACCAACACCACCAGCACAACCAACCCAACAAAACCAAAACAGCAACCTCCTTGGAAAAGGCGCCTGGAAAAGCAAATCATGGTGATGAGATCTGACTTGAGTAAACTGAAAGAGATGGCAGAAAAAAGGCTAAGAAGCAAGAAAACAAGGGAGGAACTCAACGAGAAATACAAAGTACAAGAGAGGGGACTAAACAACACAATAGAAGATGTAAAACAGAGGCTTAAGGCCAAAGCACATAAGATCCAACGGTACATGAACAGGAATAAGGGATACCAACAGAACAAACTATTCGGAACCAACCAGAAAAGACTATACAGCCAACTAAGAGGGGAAGACAACCTCCAGAAATTCCTGAAACCGAACCAAGTAAGAGACTCTGGGAAAACATATGGAGTAATCCGGTATCACACAACAAACATGCAACATGGCTCCAGGAAGTCAAGGAAGAAGAAACAGGGAGAATAAAACAAAGATTCACAGACATCACGACAGACACAGTCAGACACCAACTAAAGAAAATGCCAAACTGGAAAGCCCCAGGTCCCGATGAAGACCATGGATACTGGCTCAAAAACTTCAAGGCCCTACACCCACGAATAGCAGAACAACTCCAGCATTGTATCTCAAATCACCATGCACCCAAATGGATGACCACAGGAAGAACATTCTTAGTACAAAAAGACAAGAGTAAGGGAAATATAGCCAGTAACTACAGGCCTATCACCTGCCTACCAATAATGTGGAAGTTACTACCAGGTATCATCAGGTAATTGTATAGCCTTTCACTGATGATACCTGTTAGTAACTTCCACATTATTGGTAGGCAGGTGATAGGCCTGTAGTTACTGGCTATATTTCCCTTACTCTTGTCTTTTTGTACTAAGAATGTTCTTCCTGTGGTCATCCATTTGGGTGCATGGTGAAAGGCTGCAGAAGGAAGTGTAGGGGCACAAAAGACCAGCTCCTGATAGATAAAATGGTAATGAAGAACAGTAGGAGAAGGAAAACCAACCTAAGCATGGCATGGATAGACTATAAGAAAGCCTTCGACATGATACCACACACATGGCTAATAGAATGCCTGAAAATATATGGGGCAGAGGAAAACACCATCAGCTTCCTCAAAAATACAATGCGCAACTGGAATACAATACTTACAAGCTCTGGAATAAGACTAGCAGAGGTTAATATCAGGAGAGGGATCTTCCAGGGCGACTCACTGTCCCCACTACTCTTCTTAGTAGCCATGATTCCAGACAAAAGTACTACAGAAGATGGATGCCGGGTACCAACTCAAGAAAAGAGGCAACAGAATCAACCATCTGATGTTCATGGATGACATCAAGCTGTATGGTAAGAGCATCAAGGAAATAGATACCCTAATTTAGACTGTAAGGATTGTATCTGGGGACATCAGGATGGAGTTTGGAATAGAAAAATGCGCCTTAGTCAACATACAAAAAGGCAAAGTAACGAGAACTGAAGGGATAAAGCTACCAGATGGGAGCAACATCAAACACATAGATGAGACAGGATACAAATACCTGGGAATAATGGAAGGAGGGGATATAAAACACCAAGAGATGAAGGACACGATCAGGAAAGAATATATGCATAGACTCAAGGCAATACTCAAGTCAAAACTCAATGGAGGAAATATGATCAAAGCCATAAACACATGGGCAGTGCCAGTAATCAGATACAGCGCAGGAATAGGTGGAATGACGAAGGCAGAACTCCGCAGCATAGATCAGAAAACCAGGAAACATATGACAATACACAAAGCACTACACCCAAGAGCAAATACGGACAGACTATACATAACACGAAAGGAAGGAGGGAGAGGACTACTAAGTATAGAGGACTGCGTCAACACCGAGAACAGAGCACTGGGGCAATATCTGAAAACCAGTGAAGACGAGTGGCTCAAGAGTGCATGGGAAGAAGGACTAATAAAAGTAGACGAAGACCCAGAAATATACAGAGACAGGAGAAAGACAGACAGAACAGAGGACTGGCACAACAAACCAATGCACAGACAATACATGAGACAGACTAAAGAACTAGCCAGCGATGACACATGGCAATGGCTACAGAGGGGAGAGCTAAAGAAGGAAACTGAAGGAATGATAACAGCGGCACAAGATCAGGCCGTAAGAACCAGATATGTTCAAAGAACGATAGATGGAAATAACATCTCTCCCATATGTAGGAAGTGCAATACGAAAAATGAAACCATAAACCACATAGCAAGCGAATGCCCGGCACTTGCACAGATGGGAGCAACATCAAACACATAGATGAGACAGGATACAAATATCTGGGAATAATGGAAGGAGGGGATATAAAACACCAAGAGATGAAGGACATGATCAGGAAAGAATATATGCATAGACTCAAGGTGATACTCAAGTCAAAACTCAACGCCGGAAATATGATCAAAGCCATAAACACATGGGCAGTGCCAGTAATCAGATACAGCGCAGGAATAGTGGAATGGACGAAGGCAGAACTCCGCAGCATAGATCAGAAAACCAGGAAACATATGACAATACACAAAGCACTACACCCAAGAGCAAATACGGACAGACTATACATAACACGAAAGGAAGGAGGGGGAGGACTACAAAGTATAGAGGACTGCGTCAACACCGAGAACAGAGCACTGGGCAATATCTGAAAACCAGTGAAGACGAGTGGCTCAAGAGTGCATGGGAAGAAGGACTAATAAAAGTAGACGAAGACCCAGAAATATACAGAGACAGGAGAAAGACAGACAGAACAGAGGACTGGCACAACAAACCAATGCACGGACAATACATGAGACAGACTAAAGAACTAGCCAGCGATGACACATGGCAATGGCTACAGAGGGGAGAGCTAAAGAAGGAAACTGAAGGAATGATAACAGCGGCACAAGATCAGGCCCTAAGAACCAGATATGTTCAAAGAACGATAGATGGAAATAACATCTCTCCCATATGTAGGAAGTGCAATACGAAAAATGAAACCATAAACCACATAGCAAGCGAATGCCCGGCACTTGCACAGAACCAGTACAAAAAGAGGCATGATTCAGTGGCAAAAGCCCTCCACTGGAGCCTGTGCAAGAAACATCAGCTACCTTGCAGTAATAAGTGGTACGAGCACCAACCTGAAGGAGTGATAGAAAACGATCAGGCAAAGATCCTCTGTGACTATGGTATCAGGACGGATAGGGTGATACGTGCAAACAGACCAGACGTGACGTTGATTGATAAAGTCAAGAAGAAAGTATCACTCATTGATGTCGCAATACCATGGGACACCAGAGTTGAAGAGAAAGAGAGGGAAAAAATGGATAAGTATCAAGATCTGAAAATAGAAATAAGAAGGATATGGGATATGCCAGTGGAAATCATACCCATAATCATAGGAGCACTAGACACGATCCCAAGATCCTGAAAAGGAATCTAGAAAAACTAGAGGCTGAAGTAGCTCCGGGCCTCATGCAGAAGAGTGTGATCCTAGAAACGGCACACATAGTAAGAAAAGTGATGGACTCCTAAGGAGGCAGGATGCAACCCGGAACCCCACACTATAAATACCACCCAGTCGAATTGGAGGACTGTGATAGAGCAAAAAAAAGAAAAAAAAAAAAAAATAATAATAATAATAATAATAAAGCAGCAACAACATCAATTAAAAATTTACAATGAAGTTAAACCTCTCTCTCTCTCTCTCTCTCTCTCTCTCTCTCTCTCTCTCTCTCTCTCTCTCACCGGTGGCTACGTGTAACCATCCACAATCCACTAAAAAAAAGAAAAAAGTTAACTAAAAATCAGAACAAGTTTGTCGACAAGACCTTATGGCAACCGTACCCAACTTCCCAACCTGGTGTCCACATATCTATTATTTTTTTATTATTATTTTGAGTAAATATTAAGTATATCCAGAAAAAATAAGCAAACGTTTGAAAAGTTTCCCTAAATTTTTTCTATGAATAGCATGCTTCCAGAGAAAGTTGAAGTCTGAGACCCAAAACGACCTTTAATCTCGGGGAAACACAAAAGGAAATTACTTTTATGCATTTCAAATTCCATTTCTTTTCTGATGAATATAAAAC
>NC_087204.1:5227138-5228801 GCF_015104395.2 Macrobrachium nipponense
TGAATTTCCGTACATTAAATGGAATAATATAATCCAGTGGAATACATAAAAATTTCTTGGACTATCTATTGATAAATTTCTTCATGCTTTGGTGTTTTTTGTTTATTTAAAGGAATGTTAACTATGCAATGTGTGGACAAATCGGAATTATTCTTTTTAAAAAATGCCACGATTCCTTGCTCTTTACATCTACTTTTGAGCTAAACAGGAAGGTATTTAAGATTCACCATAAGACATTATACTATGTCCTTGTCAATCACTCAAGCTGAAATAACAAATGAATTCAGCCCCTCTGGCGCGAAAATAAAGACCTTGGGAACAAGGTCTTCACCAGAAGAAACAAGTAAAAAAATGAGCCGAAGAAACGTTCTGTACAACGTATAATGCCGTATACAATCATCAGCTATGACCGGTAATGTTTCAGTTGCTCATCAGATACGGTAGAGTGAGGGTACGTCCCATGCCTCCGGAAAGTGCTGCCTGATGCACGATCCATGACTAACTTTAACCTTAATTAAGATAAAAACTGCTGACGTTAGAGGGTTGCAATTTGGCATGTTTGACGATAGGAGGGTGGATGATTCAAATTTGCAGCCCTCTAGCCTCAGTAGTTTTCTAGGTCTGAGGGCGGACATTTAAAAATGCCGACGGCCGGACAGACAAAACCGGGACAATATTTTACAGAAAACTAAAATAATAAAAATTATTTTTTGCGCCGATTTACGTAAGGCATTCTGAAAACTTTATTTACCCAACATCAGGCGCTGCGCTCACAATTTAATCACAAATTCATATCATAACCGGCACTACAAGGCCAGAGAATGACGTTTTTATATTCCTCTCTCTCTCTCTCTCTCTCTCTCTCTCTCTCTCTCTCTCTCGTAAAACAGGCTGTCGATGAAAATGAATGAGATTCCAAGATTCCATTCAATATCTCTGTTGATGTTTTGCAGTGAATGAAAAACCCGAGACGTGGAATTGCGTAACTTATTTAAATTTAGACAGTTTTCTTTTATTAGTGAATATGCAAACAGAGAGGCGCAAACAACTTATTAAAACTACTATTTGGACAAAAGAATGAAACCTCTCCACAATTTCTATTTCTTTATATAAGATTCGGTAAAAAGATTTTGTGGCAAATATTTTTTATAAATTTATTTTATTCGTGGTACGTTTTGGTTATCCTTCCTAATGAATGGTAATGCAGATTTATTTGTTTAAAATAAATTCCTTCTAAAATAATGGCAAGCCAGTTTTTTTCTATTAAAAATAAATTCCTTCCTAAATAAGGGAATCCGGATTTTTTAAATAGATTCTTCCTAAAGAATGTCAATCCAGATTTTTTCCCTTGAATAAATTCCTTCCCAGAGAATGACAACAATCCAGATTCTTTCTTTAAAAATAAATTCCTTCCTAAAGAATTGAATCAGATGTTTTTCCATTTAAAATATAAACGCTCTCTTCACTTTAATGAAGGCAGCATCAGGCATTGCCTTTTAATTTTTTTTAAACTTAGCTTGTTCTCTGTATCAATGGCGGTTGCCTTTTTCAACCAGCCTATTGCTCAACCACTTAACTCATTGCAATGCAATGGCTCTTATTGACTGTTATTTACTTTCATGCATTCCAAATCAGGTATGGATTTGACCTTCCAGTGAAATGG
>NC_087204.1:5229301-5244301 GCF_015104395.2 Macrobrachium nipponense
GAAATATCTCAAATCTCTTGTAAAACCATTCTCCCGTAATGATAATTATACTTAAGCAAACCTCCCGTGACACATCTCAAGTATAATAATTATTAATAATAATAATAACAATAACTCTCCAAAGCAATAATTCTCTTGCAAAAATCTCAAGTAAGGGTGAAATTCAAATAGCATACAACAGTATTGCTGAATCCTATGACATACAATTTCTCCAGCATGCAACACCATGACATAACACCATTGCCACACAACACAGATACAACAACATCATCGGCATTTCAAAGTAATTTCTCCAACAAAATAAAAAAACAATCTGTGTATCCCCCTTATATTTGTGTCTTTCAAGGCACAAAGAAACATATAACACATCCCGTGCATGTTAACTACTTTTCCCCTCATTTTCGGAAAAGAAAAATCTCTTTTTATTTCCTTTTCTCTTCGTCCAAGAGAGAAAAAAAAATCTCTTTTCTAAAAAAAAGACTCTACGAGCATTTCACTTCATCAACTAATCAATCAGCTGATATCTTAGCATTCAATGTCAAGGCCAAATCCATCTCCCAACACAAAGAAAAAAAAAAAGGAAAAGGGGGAGTTCACCCACACTGAGAAAAAAAAAAAAAAAAAAATTTCTCCCCCCCTGAGAACAACCCCTCAGTCGAGCGGCAGAACAGCCCGAGGCATACCAGCAGTATCCCCATCTCCCCTTGAACAGTGTCTGAGGACCCCTTCCCAAGGTATACACTAGTACTCATCCCTGCACTATCTCTCGAGGGAGGCCAGTGGTACCTTCCATGCCACTATCCCCCCGAGGGATGCCCGTACCCTCGCAATGCAAGGCGCCTCTCTGCAGAAATGTGCTGAGCCCGTAAAATTGTGGCCGCTGTCTCTAAGCCAGATATGATTATCCAAGCACAGTTCACATGCATAGAAAAATACACTCCTATGTTTTAAACAAAGACGAATGCATACGTCTATTATAAACACGTGCAAAATAAAGAAAACACGTCACTATGGGGCAAAGACAAGAAAAATTGTTGACCTCTTGAACCAATCCCATAACCCTGAAATATTTAAACAAAAACCCACTCCTTCAAAACAATAGTTTAACACTCACCACTCCATAATGGGAAAAAAGAACTCGAAATTCTCCGTAAAACACGGCAGTGATATATGTATTAAACACAACACCCGCACGGGTATCTCGGAACACTCTCGTCATTGCACAAGCAAAAGTCACACTGGGTGCGCTCACTGCTTCTGGCTGACTCCCTGGGAAAAATGCTGAGTCCCATAAAAATCCTTCCCTCCCTTTAGCACAGTTAACAGACAGATATTTTCTCATTTTTTCTCACTAAGTAACTGAAAACTAACAGTTTAACGATTTTCCACAATCCCACAAAGCTTTGTCGTTCGAAAACTATCGCTAAGTCACGACCCCTTTTTATTTTTCTAACTGGCCACCCATCTCTACATTGGCGTTCCTAGGCATAGAAAAGAAAGAAGACTTTCTATATCCCCTCTTAACCGCTGACACCACTATAACATGGGGGAAAGAACCCCCAGTATTCATAAGGTAAGCGTGGACACGAAACGGAAGGCAGACCCCCACACCCTATTACACACACAGGCTCTCTCTCTCTCTCTCTCTCCAAGGAATCACCCTCTCTCTCTCTCTCTCTCTCCACCTCTTTCTCTCCATTCTAACAGGTAATGAAAATGAGAGAGTTGCATCATAACATAACGTTTATTTACAAGAATAACTAAATCAATTAACTAAGTAATCCAGTCTTATGGTACAATGTCTTAGTCACCAAAGAAAGTCCACACCCCTCCGGGAACTCTGTCCCCCGGCATTTCCAGATCCGTCTGTTCAAAGATACAGAACACATCCCGGTAAGTACACACACAAGTTTAAAGACAAAGTTAATAAAATGGAACATCTTACAAGATATCAAAAACAAGCCATCCCTTTGGGCTAAAGTAAAGGTAAAACACTTACCCATTCCCAAACCGGAATATCACTCACTGTTTAAAAAACACTTTTGGCATCTGCCACATCATGGCTTCGCCTTCCTCCCCCGAATCTCTGTGCAAGTCTTCCCATAGACTTGGCTAGTGATACATTATGAATAGAAGAGGCGCACACGCACATACGAATGCACACTTCGACAACGCCTCATATTACTGGCTACAACCAGTTTCCCAAAGGCACTTTGAGAAGAGTTCATAAACTGTCGTACATTGACTTCCTGAATTAAGCACTTTTATCTCACGCCACCCCCTAGAAACTCATTCATCAGCTACTGTCAGGTCGTTACCTCTGCACTGTTCTCCACATTCCATAGGTCACAGAGAACGCATATTATTAATCAAAAACCCTATGGTCTTACATATATATATATATATATATATATATATATATATTATATATATATATATATATATATATATATATATATATATATATATATGTAAGGTACATAGGGTTTTGATTAATAATATAGAAAAGTATGAAATACTTTTGGGAATATATATATATATATATATATATATATATATATATAATATATATATATATATATATATATATATATATATATATATATATATTATTCCCAAAAGTATTTCATACTACAAGATGCCAGACCAAATAATACAGAATTTTACTTTTTATCCACCTTAGTTTTGGCAGCAGTCAGAATTTCGTTTCTAAAGAAATATCTTTGGCATTTCACATCACATTTGATAGTGTCGTTCAAGAGAGAGGCATCCAGTGCAGTCTCTGTCCGTTATGGTAAGTAAGTTTGTTTAACTCTGTACTGTCAGCTTCAATTCTTTTGAAAAGTTTGATAGTTGCAGTGGTTAGGAATGGCACAAGAAGGCATTCTATTCCGCGTGCTGACGTTTGTGACACCTCAGGGTTTGGAAAAATAGAACAAACACCTTAGTGGTAGTTCTCATTATTATTAGTAGTAACAGTGAAAGTACTTTACCTTGTGTGGTAGTCGTCATTATTACCAGTAGTAACAGTGAAAGTACCGTACCTTGTGTGGTAGTCCTCATTATTAACAGTAGTAACAGTGAAACTACTGTATTTGTTGCTGAATCGTTAATATAAACTTTCTCCATATTATCTGCGAACATTCTTAGATAAAAATGACATCGTATAAGCGAACACACCGAAGCCTTCCTGGAAGACCTGCTAAAATCAAAAATAAAACCGAAATTCATGACTCCTGAGTGTATGCCTTTTCATCCCTCAGTCCAAATGCTCTTTCGCTCTCTCTCTCCTTTCTTTCGAAGTCGCGCGGTTGGAAAAGGAGACCGTCAATATCGTCCGCTCTACTGAACGCGGCAGGAAACAAAGTCGTTGGCGTAATGCTTGTGGGTCTTAGCATTATTCAGGCGCCGTTTGTGGCTTCCGCCTCGGTTGTGATGTTACTCCCTCTCGGTGGTTGTTTTTATTCTCAGAAACAGTACCATAAGGAGGAGGATGATGTATAAGAAATGAAGTTGGTGAATCCTGTCAAAGATTGTGCTGGCAATAAATGTCTGTAAAATTGCGTGTAGTTCGCGCTGGATTGGGGCTTTCTTAGAGAGAGAGAGAGAGAGAGAGAGAGAGAGAGAGAGAGAGAGAGAGAGAGAGAGTTTAAATTATGACTGACTTGTAGCAAAGAGAGAGAGAGAGAGAGAGAGAGAGAGAGAGAGAGAGAGAGAGGAGAGAGAGAGAGAGTTACGAGGTTAAATTACGACTAACTTATCGCAATAATTGAAGACGAAAACACAGGAATGTCAAACACTTAAGAAGAAAACAGAATAGTCTTAATATTTAGCTGCTGGGAATATATTTGTGATCGATGCTCAGAACAATCACTCAGTCACTGCCAGCCACGACTTTCAACGTGCCAATGAACCCCCATAGTTCTGTCTGAGGGTAGAACGAAAACTTTACAGATGTCAATAATTTTAGGAAAATATTTGAACAAAAGAGGTCGTTATTTTTATGTAAATAATTTTAGAAAAGTAAAAAAAAATACTTTTATATAAATAATTTAAAAAATAGTTATTTCCAGTGAAAACAATAGTTACTTTTATGTAAATAGTTTTAGAAAAAAAATGTAAAAAATTTACTTTTATAGATAAATAATTTTAGAAAAAATAGTTATTTCTAGTGAAAACAATAGTTACTTTTTTTAAATAGTTTTAGAAAAAAATTATTTTTATATATAAGTAATTTAAAAAAAATAGATATTTCTTGTGAAAACTATAGTTACTTATATGAATAAAATTCTAGAAAAATATTTAAAAAAAATTTAATGTTTTTATATAAATAATTTTAGAAATTTTTATTTTTATTTTTATGAAAACATTAGTTACATCCTGTCATACAATTAACACTGTTGGGGAATTAAAGGTATCACTTCCACTTTATTTAATGTTAAAGACTGGATGGGCATTTAAATGCACAGTAAATTTAATAGACGAAACTATTGCCGGAGAAAACCCTTGGTTAATGAAGGCAGAAGGTAGTTGAAATTAGTTTGTTACTATGGTAGATTCACAACAACCGTGCATTTGATAAGCCAATCACAGGGCTGGAAACTCTCAGTCTCTCTCGAGCGTTCACATAGGCAGGATGTATGTCTTTCAAACGTATACCTCAGGAGAGGTGGAACATAGATCCTACCCATGTGAACTCTCGAGAGAGACTGAAAGTTTCCAGCTCTGTGATTGGCTTATCAACCGCCAATCAGGAGCGTCGTAAGGGACTGACCTAGACATCAAATGCACGGTTGATGTGAATCTACTTTAGCTAGATATTTATATACTGTAATTGCGGCTGTTGTGCGAGAGCAAGATAATAGTTCACTTTTACTATAACCACCGACGCGCCACATTAAATGGATATTACAGGTTTACTAAACTGAAACTCTTATCACAAATACAATTTCTTTCTGAGAACCATCTGGAAGGATATATACCATAAAGAAGACCTGCTTCCATTTCCAGGATTTCAACGTAATATCTCCCCCTTCCCCCACCCCCCACACTTAACGCACAGTTAATTGCGTATGTTAATCATAATTAAAATTAGGGAGAATATTGTTAACTTATGCTAGAGGGAAATTAGAGAATTACGAAGTTTCGCCCCCCCCCCACCCCCAGCCCCTAATCTCTATGGATTATGTCCGGTTCCCTTTGTTTATGCGAGAAATTCGAATGGAAATACCTTTTAACTTACTATATATATCATTGAAATTTTCATTTCATTATCAATATATTTCTCTACCTTGGTAAAATGGTTCAGACAGCCCAATAATATAAAATAAAAATTTTAAGGACAATCTAAAGGAAGCTTTGGCTCCGTTTGAACATATGGATGCATCGGAAGTAGTTTTACCTCTGCATCACACATTTGCAAACAAAATCATGATGAACATACAATTTGAATATCTTCAATTTGCATCAGAATATGCAAGCGTAAATCATATCACGGAATTAATTTAATGCAAAGTACGTACATGTGTTTTTTTATATATTTATTCATTTTGTTGTTTATCATGTAAATATGGAAATTTAGTTAAGGCCGTACTCTTGGATATGAAATGTGCATTGCACACATCAAAACGAAGACATGAATCCCAGGGGGTGGGTAGCACAACAGCCATATCCGCGCACATCTGTGAATTCTGGGAGGAAAATACCTAGAAACAGGACCTTTCCATGACTCGATGACGGGCATCTGAAAACAGTTTCCTTTATCGTTGTAGACTAAAGTCACATTCACAGCTGAACAACCGTAAGCTAAAAATAAACATCTACAACAGTTTATGGGAACATGTTATAGTCGTTTTTAAATGTAGTAGTCAAATCAGGGAAACGGGACAATACAATGAAGACAGCAGTTACTGATTTCAGTAAGAAAAATAGTTTTCGTAAATGGATAGGCCAGTGCAAATTGTGCTCGATTTATGCCATGGAAGAAAAATTACCACAAGTTTTTGTTTTGTTTTGGGCACAACTAACGATATCCACCTTAGGAAGGGTAGTGCCGTCAGTGCACCTCAAGGGATACACTGTAGGCATTACTAAAGGTTCTTTGCAACGTCCACTCGGTCCTTAGCTACAACCTGTTTCATTCCTTTTACTGTACCTCCATTCATATTACCTTTCTTCCATCTTGCTATCCACCCTCCCCTAACAATTATTTCATAATGTAACTGCGAAGTATTCCTCATGTTACACCTTTCAAACTTACCTACTCTCAGTTTCCTTCCCAGCGTTGAATGACCTCATAGGTCCCAGTGCACAGCTCCTTCCCTGAAATCAGAGAGCTGCTAAGATATACAGCGAATCTGAGAGGTTAGCCCAGAGTCATTTTCAATTTTCGTCCAAAAGAAAAAATCCGCAAGCAGAAAAAAAAAATCAAGTAAATCCCTCAAGAAGGCAGACGTTATTCCTTACAAGTTATATCGAAATCAATAGCTGGACTTATTGCTTGCATTAGTTTCTTTTTCTCTCTCTCTGTCTGTCTGTCTCTCTCTCTCTCTCTCTCTCTCTCTCTCTCTTTCAAGGCCATTAATGTCACACTAGATTAAAAAGAACGTGTTTCCCCACCGACGCCTCTTGAGAGTGTAGCCAGCAGCTCCTCGCCTCATAAGTAATTGGTCTCTGGTTAAATTCAAAGACGCCCACCGTCCGTCTGCTCCTTTTAGTGAGTGAAATATGTACCTGGCGGTCAGATGGCTGTTATGGGTCGCAACTGAATGTTGTGAAAATGCAGAAAGTTGATAGGACCAACCTATAGCCGAACCTTAGCTCAGCCTCGACATCGTCCAAACATGGAAAATAGGTTTTCATGTCATGCTTTTTCCTCTTAGAAAATAAGTTAAAATGTCATACTTTCTCCAATAGAAGATAGGTTTTAATGTCATACTTTTTCCTATAGCAAATAAGTTTTAATGTCATACTTTACCGGTAGAAAAAAAGTTTTTATGTCATACTCTTTCCTATAGCAAAATACGTTTTAATGCCATACGTTTTACCCATATAAAATAGGTTTCAATGTCATACTTTTTCCGATAGAAAATAGGTTTTCATATCATACTTTTTCACTCATCGGAGAATTTTTTTTGTGTTTCTTACTTTTCATTTGTTTAAAACTAGTTCATATCTCCATGAGATGATTATACATACATTAGATTGGAAGCTTTCGCATCTCCTTCATGTTCATAGTTAGTAGAGCGTCTAGGTGTTACAAATTCCAAGCTCCCAGATGTTTCCCTCCCTCCACGAGATACGCTAATAGGATGAGTCAATCGTGACAAAAAAGTCTAGTATATAATGAGCTCGTGCTTTTGGCGAATGTCTGCTGAAATACTGCGCACATAATTTATTCGCAGAATAATTGAGAATATATCTTACCTGCGGTTAATAGCAGGATATGCGCTGTCTTCCTCCATACAACACCAAAAAAAATCACTTTTCGCAGACGTAGTCCGTCAGCCAGAACCGACGAAGGAAACGGTAATTTTCTTGGTATGAACCTGAAGCGTGTACACAGTCCCCCTCCCCCTCTCCTTCGTAAAAGTAGAACTTCTCCTGATTTCAGTATCTGAGGTATTCGAGAATTTATGCATAATTGCTTAAACGAATATTTTTATTTATATTTCATTAATCAAATATGTTTGAATTTTCCTCAAGGCGCTGCTGATGCGCTTACATTATCAAAGAGTATGGAAATGAAATCGTCTTGGTAGTAATGGCATTAGCATAATGAGCAAAAAGTAGTTGAATATCAATACTGCAATGATCATATGAAGGTGCAGGGGACGATAAATGATGTAATAATCGTTGAGAGTAATAATTATTGGTACGAGATCAAAAGCGAATGTAAAACGGGTGAGATGCTGTGGCATATAAACGTATTTTTTGCAGATAATTAAAAGAATAATAATTGGAAGGAAAAGGAGTAGTGGTTAGACATTCATTTATTTTTTTCAGTTAGCTTATCCAACATTTTAGGACATTCCGTTCTAATTTGGGATAAAAGATACATCTGAAAATATCTATACTTCTATGATATGAAGTGAAACGTAACTTCACACTCAAAAGGAATAAGTGAACATCGTAATAGCATTAATCTAAGCAGAACTTTCATTGAATTGTGATCAAGCATTCTGAAACCCCCTTGGAATTTAAGATATACTCATACTTATCTTAGTTAAATACGCTTTTTATTCACCACTAAAAGTAACCAGTGGTGCGCATCAAGATTTAGTTGGCTTTGCTTTGTTTCCGCCTTATAAGTCAATATAAACAAATGAGTCCGTTGCTGCTGGAAAGAGAAAGTCAAACAAAGCGAATGTTGACATAACCACTTCTTTCTCTTTTCGATAGTAGACGCCACTGGATTTCTTGTTTACGAACCAAATACAAACACGTCTTACGTGCTTTGGCTTTTATGTTTTTAATGACAAATTCATAACGTTTAAAATGCCCCTATTTTATCTAAGGTAAGTAAACGTCGGTATAGTGGTTTGTTGTACTGGTTGGTCAAGGATTAATATTTCGGTTTCCACAAGAAAAGTGAAAAAAATCCATCGGATGCATTTTTCACACCCATGGAGTTACCTCACGCAACTAATCATACGCATTGGATGATTACAAATCTGTCGCATCAAATGGTTTTAAAAAATATATGGTAGAAGCCGCTGAGGGAATAATAGTCCTCTCTCTCTCTCTCTCTCTCTCTCTCTCTCTCTCTCTCTCTCTCTCTCTCTGATTACTGATGCAAGTACGAAATAATGAAATCTGGAAACGATGCCATGGGAGCAGCCGTGTCCTTCTTGCATGACGAACGGATCCCATTAGAGATGAAGAAAAAGTCTCCCCTCCCCCCAAAAAAGGAGTGGTTCTTTCGCTTTAATTAACCACTTATTTAATCATCTTGCAGGTCTTTTGCAGTTAATCATCTCCTGCCATCGATCCTTCCTAAAACGAAATGTGGTTTTGGCAAGCGTTCGACTTGGCAATTTCTTTCGTTATTTGCCTTTTACCATTTCATTTGGTTTCGTGACGTATTTTACTCTTTGTCTAGTTTTATTTATATTTAATCTTTTTCACTTCATCATTAAGAATGGAGAACTTCCTAAGTTTGCATTTTACTTGTAATAATGCTGCGTCATAGAATTAATTAGTCAGTGAGGTAAGCATTTTCCAGAATTTTTATGTTGTCATGAGATCATCAGTTTAGATAAGAAATAGAGAAAAAAATACTTTCTCTAGACTTTAATCTACGTCAGTTGGCTGACAAAAATTTAACCTTTCCCGATTATTCACAGTATATAAGCTTGATAGTTCTTTTCAAAACAGTAACAAGCCCTTTTACCTTTAGAGAAAGTTATTTTTTTTAATCTATTATCTTCATATAATTTGTCAATGCTTGTTTTACTTCCTCTTTTTCTTAATACCGTTAAATTTATAGAAAATTATTTCTATGAATTTTTTTTTCTGCAGAGGATATATATATATATATATATATATATATATATATATATATATATATATATATATATATATATATATATATATATATATATATATATATATATATATATATATATATATATATATGAAGAGAGATTTACCTGGCAGTTTATTCATTATATATTACTTTTAGTGAATATATTTCTTTCCAAGCGCTTATCTAATAAATTTACTGCCTTTTATCTAAACCATTTACTAAGAGACAGGCCACTATACCCTTATATTCAGGCTACACTGCCAGCCCAGCAAACCGGGTATTTCAATAACTAGAGAATGTTTGGAAGCCCACCTGTGGCTTCTCTTGAAATTAAAAACATGACTTACGAATTATTTTCGGATGTGCTCCATACCAACTGTGATTATTTCAATCAAGGGATGGAACTTTCCCTGCCATGAACACGCTTGCAAAGTTTTCATTCCAATGCTGCGTCACTTTCAAAACAATGGACAGTGGATCCTTCAGCTTTTGTTTTGTGTTTGTTCGGGAGGTGGTATTTTTTTTTTCTGCCTGGAGAGAAAATCAACATCCATTTCATGATTACTCTTTGGGTACTCAAACATTTTCTTGATTAAAAAGACAGATTCTCTCTCTCTCTCTCTCTCTCTCTCTCTCTCTCTCTCTCTCTCTCTCTCTCTCTCTATATATATATATATATATATATATATATATATATATATATATATATATATATATATATATATACATATATATATATATATATATATATATATATATATATATACATATATATATATATATATATATATATATATATATATATATATATATATATATATATATCAAATGTATTTTTATGCTATTGAAGGAAGGACGTAGTTTCTTAGACTCATATTATTATGGCATGATAAAGCGTAGTTTCTTAGACTTTTAATTTCATGGCATTGAGAAACAACTTAGTTTTTTAGATTTTTAATTTTATGATATTGGAAAAAATAAAGCGTAGTTACTTAGACTTTTATTTTTATGATATAAAAAAAACGATTTTGAAAAAAACGTAGTTTGTTAGACTTTTATTTTTATGTTATTGAAGAAAAGGCCTACTTTCTGAGACTTCATTTAATTTGTGCCTACTTTCAGTGGTAAGATTCAGGCTCGCGTTATCAATTTAGGGTCTGATTTTATCTATCCATTAACTGCTTGCTTATTCTGCGTTTATCCGAACAACCGATCTCCAATAATAAGTAAAATCACGACCCTCAGATCCCTTATGCCGAATTCAAACGTCATTTTCCCTTTCCGGTCGCTTGTTGCAGAGCGTCGATAGTCCATTTGCAGATCGGTGCCCCATTGCATTCTTTCTTGCACAAAGAGCAAATGGAGTGAGCGGTGGGTGGGGGCACCTGTCTGCTGTCAAATGCGAGAACTTTTCTTCCTTTGAACAAGGAAGAATCACCCTCCATTTGGACTGGACCGAAGAGCCATAACGTCAAAATTTTCCGTCGGCTTTTCCTAACTTTAGAATGTGTTTCCTTACTCAGACATAGTATATTCTTCAACAGAAAATATCCTTTATAATGAAGATGTTTATTTTACGTTGTCGTTCGGGTAATAAAAATTGACTAAATACGATTCATTATTTTATGTTATTCAGGTCATAAAAATTGACTAAATACGATTAATTATCTTACGTTGTCGTCCAAATCATAAAAACCGACTAAATACGATTTATTATTTTATGTAGTTCAGGTCATAAAAAGTGACTAAATACGACTCATTATTTTCTGTTGTCACCCATGTCATAAAAATTGACAAAATCCGATTTACTATTCCTTATTAAATAATACAACTGCAGCTGAAAAGGGAAATCGCTAGAGTCCTTTTATCAGTTATTAATATTCAAATTGTTTTTACAATTATTTTACATTTGTTGAATCTAATTACACCGGAACTGTGAGAAAAATATAGAATTATATGTCGTGGAATACGTGATGCCTGAAGTCATTCAACTTTATATTTAGAGTGAAATTACTCCTCTTGCCTGCGTTGATAAGTAGGGTACCAGGTGAGATGTCGGTTAGTTACACCTGTGTTCTTTTAATGAAATCGCGGAAAATACGCGGTAATTTTGACAAATGATAATCTTTGTTTCTATTAGGAATATGAAGTGAATCCAGCTACGCGCCATTTACAGAGTGAGAGATTGTTTTTTTATATAACATTTCTGCTTAGAATCTTTATCTAAAATTGTCATGATTGCAAGGAAGGTCATCACCCGTGTCTACATCTTGATAGCAATGACTCCTGTAAATCCCTATTCTTTTTTAAGAATCACGTATGCAATCATACATTACCGAACGGTACCGTTCGCAAACCTCGTGTGCGACTGCACTTTAGACCGTACCATTCACAACATAAACAGTACCATTCCAAATCATTGACCGTACCATTCACAACAGAGACCGTACCATTCCAAGCATAGACCATACCATTCCAAGCATGGCCGTACCATTCACAACATAGACTGTACCATTCCAAGCATAGACCGTACCATTCCAAGCATTGACCGTACCATTCACAACATAGACTGTACCATTCCAAGCATAGACCATACCATTCCAAGCATTGACCGTACCATTCACAACATAGACTGTACCATTCCAAGCATAGACCACACCATTCCAATGTAGACTGCACCATTCCAAACATTGACCGCACCATTCCAAGCATTGACCGTACCATTCCAAGCATAGACCACACCATTCCAATGTAGACTGCACCATTCCAAGCAAAAAGATCCAAACATTCCCGTAAGCGAGATTCTCAAAAATCCCTCTGGCGGAGATCGGATGCAAAAGGCAGCAGGTGAAGTTGTTTGCAAGATAAAAAGCTTTCTGTATCTCCATGTCACTGCATTCTGATGGATGTGATATGTAGGATAAGAGAGCATATGCAGAGACCACCGTATCGGCTGAATAAATATGCTTATCGGTCTGAAGACGGAGCGGTTGTTGAATCTATGCATGTGCTTAAGTTTAGTATTCAAGTGTCCGTATTTTAAAAGATAAGTGATACCCCGGTTTTATAATGGAAATAGGATCCATTAGAAATGAATAGTGACTGGCATAAATATGTATAACATTATATATATATATATATATATATATATATATATATATATATATATATATATATATATATATATATATATATATATAACAGATACTGAGAACACAATATGCGCAGGCAATAAGCATGCGCCTTTTCCACTTTGTTAAAGATATTCTCTTTATAATTTCCGTTAACATCCGGTCTTGAGCAAACAGAATTATGTTGATGCTTTCCTCTCAAAAATTTAATGCCTTCGGTCAACAGTTTCTGTTGACAAGCTATTCCATTCCGGAGTGAAGAGAAAATCCATTCGGAGAGTTTCTATTCACCAGTAATTTCTTTCTTATTTCCTTTCTTTACTTCCTCCTGAAGGGACGAGAATCACGTTTTAGTGATAAGATCGATTTTAAATTGCAATTGTTGCTAGTTTCAAGTTGGGGAGGGCTATGAGCTTATTATAGATGTACTGGCTTTTTACACATTACTTTACTCCCGATTTCTCGCATATTTAAATTAAAAAGGACGCCAGGTTGCTCAGAATCCAGAGGTCCACATAAGCAGCCCTTCAACATCCAGTCGCATTTAGCGAGGTTGAATGGCCTCTGAATAGTAAATATCCTGGAATGGAACTTGGGTCACTTCTCTTACGCTGGCCCAGACTTTGATACGTCCTCAGGTGAGAGGACTACACAGGTAAAGGACTATTTTTAAATTCAAATGCTTGTATTATGATACACTCTTCAGTCTGTAGTATTTAATGGTATGAGAACGTCGCTCTCAGGTTGCATTGTTTTGTATTTGCCTCTGTGAGTGTTCAGAGCCCATCAGTACACAGAGATATATTGTCTAAAATATGATAGGGAAAGTCCCATTACCTGCTGAATTTGAGGGAAGGTAACTTAGCGAAAGTCACATTGCCTGCTGAATTTGTGGGAAGGTAAGATACATCAGATATTTCTAAAGCACACAGTTTCACCTGTAAGAACGCAGGAAAGGCAGGGGGTGACAGAAATACAAAGTGAACCTGGCAACATACAGGAATACAGAAGTGTCCGTAGGTCTCTCTCTCTCTGTAAACTCTATACATAGAAAGTAACCGCAGATGTTATAGTGTACCAGAGTAATGTCATCATCAAAGAAAGAGATTTGTGTAGTATTCAACCACCGGCAGAGAAGTGGACGACTTCAGAGGGAATCTCTTTTCATCTCTCACTCTCAAATCCAAAGAAGAGCTCTTGGCTCGCATAGAAATTCCAGCTCTTAGTTATTCAACAGAGGACAAGAGGAGAAAAGCTTTGCTATTGATGTTGTTGTCTTTCTCTACATCATTATCATATTACTTAGTCTTCTAAATTAAAGACTTATCTTCCTCTTCTCCCTACAGTTTTAAAAACATGCTTTTATTCTGTTTGTCAGCACTTTCGATGAACGTAATCCTTCTGGAAATCATAATTCATAACAAATAGCTAAATGACATCCATGTATTGAAATGTGGTGTTGAAGGGTATCAGTCGAATACTTATATGGCAATGACAATACTATATGAAAAATACTTATATGCTAATGCAAGTATAGCAACCTTAACAATAAAGGTATCAGAAGATGAGATTGTTATATCAAACGCGAATTGAAAAGGCCAAACCGGCAATGGCTTTATATCTTCATTTTTGTATATTACAGTAATCAGTTTTTTTTTTTTTTTTACAATTCATTAATGTCACCCGCCATATTGACGAGATTTCCTATAAAGATCAAACAAACATTGCCAATAAAATAAAAAATTATAATGCAAAAATGATATAGGACTGGCGACAAACAAAGGTGAAAATATGTACACCCTACATTACAAACGTGTGGCGCACAGTTTCACAAATTCAGTCAAGGGTACCGCCTACTCGGTCAATTCAGACATCGCCGTATAATCCGATCAGGATGGATTGAATGACGCAAGCGACTTAATGAAAGGTCATCAAAGGCGGAATCCATTCAAAATATGAGCTGCCTGTAGTGTCACGAAAATTAGAGTACATTCATAAAATGTTTTACCAATCAAGAATAATCTATGTTTTTTTTTAGCGGGGGTTACCGGGACCAGTATCTCTCTCTCTCTATCTCTCTCTCTCTCTCTCTCTCTCTTTCTCTCTCTCTCTCTCTCTCATATATATATATATATATATCTATATATATATATATATATATATATATATATATATATATATATATATACGTATATATATATATATATAAATATATGCATATATATATATAAATATGTTATATATATATATATATATATATATATATATATATATATATATATATATATATATATATATATATATATATATATATACATGTGTGTGTGTGTTTAACGGCGGTTT
>NC_087204.1:5249301-5276801 GCF_015104395.2 Macrobrachium nipponense
CTCCTATTACACCTCTGTCACCATTTTGTCTCAATTTTCCTCATAGGTCCCAGCGCTTGGCCTTTGGCTTAATCTCTATATTCCATTCCAACCAATGTTTCAGATTTAGATCAGAATTCCAGTAAAACTGAAATATCTGTTTTTTTTTTCTTTTCTTTTTTCTTTTTAATGTCTTCCTAAGAGTCCATGCCTTTATCCTCTAAAAACATTTATTAAAAATAGTTAATTACCTTAAAAGAAACAGGTTAAAGCTGCCGAATCCCCCCCCCCCACCCCCCCACCTTCCTTTCCACTTAGCTAATTGAGGGAAGCCGGGAACGCCCTCTTATTAATCAAATTAAGCCAAGCACCTCCATCTGCGACCTCGTTGGAGAAATGGAGATTAAAATGGTGAGGCAGGTGGGCGGTATCTTGCTAAGGATCTTAACAAATCTTCACTATTAAAGGAAAAATGGAAAGTCCTCAGTTTTATGGTTTGAGCTGAGATATGCACGTTGTTTTTGTCACTGAAGTTTACTCGGGGAGGAAGCCTGCAAACTATACATTGTTGTTCTTGTTCTTGTTTGGCGGGTAGGAAAGGTCTATAGAGAGCTTATAAAGGTCTGAAAAAGGTGTTTGACGTTGAGTAAAAGATACAGGAATTGTAGGTTAGCATGTTTATGATTTATTTATCAAAATGAAAATTTAAAAAAATAAATAATGTGCATGTTAAACAGTACAGAACAATTATTTCTAATATAATATAGCGTATTTATTCAACTTACTAGTTGCAAATTTGACGCACGCGATGATTAATACCAATGGTCTTGTTTTTGAAGTTGTGAAATATGTTTGTTTACTAAGCTCCTGGGTCCACAAGCACCCAGCGCCATCTGGCACCTCTTCAGCATCAAACAGCACTTGTCGGTGGGATCACCTGTGACTTTCTGGGTCGCTGGCGACACGTGTCCAAGAAATGGGAAGTTCCATCTCAGGGAATTCGAAAGCATGGAAGTTTGGATTTAGGTGTGTCCCCTTTTGGTACGTTTTGCATACTATATCTTGAACAAATGTCAAGGGAAGGAGAAAATTTTTTTTATATAATTTTAAAAGATTAATCTGTTTGTATATATATATATATATATATATATATATATATGTATATATATATATATATATATATATATATATATATATATATATATATATATATATATATATATGTATATATATATATCGAGCTACAATGTCCTTTAATATCTAATTCGCTCTACCTCGGAATTAATATATTTTCATATATGCTTAACCGAAGGGGAATTTTTCTCGATAATAGATTTGCCTGGACCAGGGCGCGAACCTATGGATCCTTTCAAACCCAGGAACGTCAGTGAAGCTTTACCTACTACACCACCGGTGGTGTAGTAGGTAAAGCTTCACTGACGTTCCTGGGTTTGAAAGGATCCATAGGTTCGCGCCCTGGTCCAGGCAAATCTATTTATCGAGAAAAAATTCCCCTTCGGTTAAGCATATATGAAAATATATTAATCCGAAAAGTAGAGCGAATTAGATATTAAAGGACATTGTAGCTCGATATATGTATATGAATCACGGAAATGTGATATGACTTATATACATATATATATATATATATAGTATATATATATATATATATATATATATATACATTTATATATATACACATATATATATATATATATTATATATATATAACATATATATATATATATATATTATATAAATGTTATATAAATATATATATATATATATATATATTATATATATATATATATATATATATATATATATATATATATAAAAGTCTGTATATGAAATACAAATCGTACGAAACGAAGGACGAAGTAGACACCTGTTCTAGACCTTTGGTATTTAACCAACGTGTGTATCAAATTTGCAACCAGCAACTGCATCAAAGCAGGTAAAATGTGACGGAATCCTGAGAGGGGAAAAGGAAGCAAAAGAGAGGTTAGAGGCAGCAAATATAAACGAAAAAAAAAGAGGGAAATAAACAGTAAACATCGAGGGAAGAGTGGAGAAGGGTCCCCATAAAGAGTATCAAGGAGCTTTGACATGGCAGATAGGGCACGAAAGAAAGAATGAGGAGGATAGAGAGGGGTGAGGGGCAGGGGGAGGGGGTAAAGGGGAGATGGAGATGACATGATAGATTAACGAATAAAGAAACGTCTAAATACAAAGAGAACAGAAACGTTAAACAAAGACTTGGATATATTTATTAATGAGGAAGGTTGAATGGATTCCCAAGTGATGTGACGCAGACTATGATTCAATATTAGATATTACTTTTCAAGTTAACAGTAAAATTACGTTGATCAAGAAGGTGGTATTAGTGTGCTTATCACTTACAGGAAGTGCTACTGTGCTCTCTCTCTCTCTCTCTCTCTCATCTCTCTCTCTCTCCCCTAAGCAGGATGTCGACGTTCTAGGAGCTAGAGACACCATTTCAGAGACTCGGATTAATGCGTTTGCAACAGATGTTGTTGTTCTTGCAAGGGTCATTATCTGGTACCGAAGTGCAATGCACCACCCTCAGATGTCGTTTATTCCAGAAAGTGTGGAAAGAACCAGAGGTGTTAACCCCCCACCCTCTCTCTCTCTCTCTCTCTCTCTCTCTCTCTCTCTCTCTCTCTCTCTCAAAAGGACGTATATACATTAGTATTTGTTAATCGATCTTTTAAATGTATTAGATTTTTTTCTTTTTACTTATTATTATTATTATCTTTATTTTCTTTGCATATGTGGCAATTCCAAATTTTATCTTGCGATATTTAGAAACTTCAATCAGTACTTCAGTTCTAAAGCCTTATTCCAAAGGATTTTGAGTATATTTATTTATTTTTATTGTTCATTTTTTTATTTATGTACTTTGCAGACTACGGCGCAAATTCCAAATTTAGACAATTCAAGCAGTAATTCAGTTCCAATTCCCTTTCGCCAAGAATTTTTAGTAATTTCTCGGTATAAGAATCTAGTGCAATACTATCGGGAGTTTGGCTTCGGAGACACGTTATTATAGGGTGTTTATTACACAAAGAACTATCAAGTAGAGGAATATAATTAAATAAACTAACGATAAACACAGAAAAAGATTCAAAGTTGACTGCATGAATTTTCATCTATATCAATAGCTTTTGTTTTGTTTTTTATTACTTCAAAGAGTAAATACTAAAAAAACCAGCCCCATTAATACAACGCCCCAAGTATCATACTTTACCTCGCTCGGAATTTAGTATCTCATCCTATGACCAAAAAGATCACCATTTTCCCTTTCCACAATCGAGTTGAACTTTAATATCCCATCGTACCAACCCACAGAACTTATGCCATACTGTTCCATCACCGGAAAAAACTTCAGATGTCCCTCCAAAGACGAACGTTCATGATCCTCTTCAGGGGACAAAATTGGAACTTTCAGTAATACTATCTATGCAAACTAATTCACAATAAAAAAAAGTTTAATCCTCTACTTGGGATCTTTGGAGATTAGTTGCTCCCATAAGTGGATGACTACATCGCGCGGGGATGAATTCGATAAGAGAGCTCTCTCCTTCAAGGGTAATCTCATTTCCCCACTAAAAGGCACGTTGCCTTTTTCCATAAAATGACGAGATTTGGAGACGCCAGGAAACTTGAAGAGTTGATGAGGAACTGCTTAAAAAGGAGGAGCATCTCCTCACTGATTCCTGTTCTTTCTCAGCTGCGTTCGTCAGCTCATTTTCCTTTTCCGCTTACTTGGGGAGTAAGCCTACAAACTACTTGATTTTTGCGGTGGGGGGGGGGGGGGGGGGGGGGGGGTGGGGGGGGGGGGGGGGGTGTGATGGGAAATGTGTAAACAGGTCTGAAAAAGGTGTTTCGCGTAGAGTTAACGATACAGGAATTTTAGGATAGGACATTTATGATTTATTTGTTAGATTGAAAATTTAATAAATTAACAATGTGCACATTGAACAGTACAGAAAAATTATCTCTAATGAAATATATAGTATCTTTTTCATTTTCGTTGGCGAAATAAAGGGCTATATGTCCACAGATTTTATCACGATTTAATTTATTTGATGTACTGAATTTGAAGGCAATATATCTATCTATTCAGTTATTTCGTGTTTCCACCTATAATGAGAGTATATGAACGCGTTTAATTCGCGTCCTTTTTATTTCATCATTGTTGTTAGTATGAGTAGTCCTAATTATGAGTGTTAATTACGAAGACCACTTCACGTTAAGTTAGTAATATAATGTTTGCAATTTATGCGTCCCGAGTAAGCTGGAGGTCAAATCACGGCTTTTTTTATATATAAATATGTATATTTTGATATACAGATCATTTCTCATGGTGTGAAGAACAAAATCCAAGTGACAAAAAATCAACTTTGATGTGACATTAAGGTATTGAATGGTGTGATCGCTTAAGTAGATGCTATATTAAAGAAATATTGCCTCGATTTGTTCCTGTTGCCTGTTAATGACTGTAAACTGTTTAATATGAAAGAAAAACATTTATTAATCTTTGCCATTCTTTTATCACAGCTATAGATTTAATTCTGTTTTAAAATTAGACTTGGCTCAGTTTTTTTTTAAAGGTATTGTTCGTACTTTTTCCGTTTGGGCACATGTATTCCAATTAATTTTCATTTTATTTGGATTTACATAGTCAATATTATTATATTAAAATAATCTTGCATGTTTTGAGTACGAACATTTTTACAAATTTATAACGAATTTATATACCTAAATTGAACAGTAACATTTTTAGTTCATTTCCATTAAATTTAACCAATACCCTTATCCAAACTTCGTCATTATACTTACAATGATGTCAGCTCCCAACCCTGTCCTCCGCTATAGGTCCAAGTGTCTCCCAGAATCACATCCTGCACATAATGGCTGTTTAATCTCAACTTCTACCATCACTATCTCTCCTGGAGAACGTCTATTAGCTAAAACAAATGTATATACACATCCTTATTTAATCCCATGGAAAGATCTTTTGACATTTAAGGTCGGTCTCCAGAGTAATAGAACACTGACATCAGAAGCTGGATTAGTTTTCATTTCTGTATTATAGGGGACTTGATTTTTGATGAGGAAATTTGCGGGGAACATTAAAATGTCGTTTGTTGAACGTCTTCATATAGTCATCACTGAGCTCTTGTACTGCCAACTTCAAATTTGTGTATGTATGTGTGTGCATGACGATTATGTGTACACAGTCCAGCAACAAAACTGCTCTCTGCTGTGGAACTTTTCAATTTTACTTGTCATTCCAGTAATATAATTTCCAGCTTTCGTTACTTCAGAAACTTCAGCCAACTTTTATATTAAAGCCACAGAGTTAATCTGCCAAGGTTCGTTATTGGAAAATTTCTTGGAAATATTTTAGTTCCATATCGCTATCTCGCTTCGATTACCCGGACTCGTCTAAGATTGCAATCTTCCGATAAACGTAACTTCTCTTTTCTTTCTTCTGTTTTCAAATAACATTGTGACGTTTAAAACAGTTTCGTTATATTGGTCTTTAAGAATTAATAACCGTAGTAACTATCCTCTTGACGTTCTTCAGATCTGAGCTAATTCTCGTATCATAAAAACAAGAATATTTTTTAAATTATGAAAATATCTTACTATATTGAATTTTCCAGAAACGGTCGAAGGATTTTTCTTAGGGAGTAGTAGTTTCAATTTCACAACTTATCAAATTCCAGGCTCTCCTTCATGATAATAGCATTTTACAGAATAAAAATACAACGATATAAGCACATTTTATCCGGGTTGGTCGAATTCTCTCTCTCTCTCTCTCTCTCTCTCTCTCTCTCTCTCTCTCTCTCTCTCTCTCTCTCTCTCATTCTTTACGAGCTTACTACCAAAGCGGCTCAGTTATTTCAGTAGGGTATGGATTTGTCTTCTTTTTCTGACACAGAGCGCATCCTGTGTGATGAGTCGTTGTAAATCATTCCAATTTACAAATAATTCCCAAGGCAAAAAGAATAAAGCCTCTTGCATTCACCGTCAGTCATTCGTATTTACTTCGTCCTTCGATACAAAAGACCGTAGCAGTTTTTGATTGATAACATAAGCAATCCTAGCCATAACATATAGGCGTCTGTGATTATACTACACATGGCTTGAACACAAGAAATTGTATTGATGAACTAGCAAGCACTTTTACATTAAAACTTTTTTTTTTAACCTGGGTTGACATTTCATCATAGTTTTTGTAATGATGGTTGAGAAAATTATCTGCACATGGGCCTGTACTTTAGTATAAGACTATCAAACTTAATAAGATCTGCATCCACCGAGGACTTGATTACTTGTCAACACAGACATTCTTTGTACCCACATATATATAGTATTGCCATCATGTCACAGAGTTAAACCGAGAATTGATGTAATGATTGACCTATACGCCTCATACTTGGGTTTCTCTGTAATCACAACACTCGGTACGAACAAATCATCGTACCTTACAAAATGTTCCATACATAGTTCCATACATCATCTCCAAGACGCGATCCCTTTTATCATCATCAACCCCTAAGGTAGAAGCTCGCACCATTTCCATACAAACCGCAACTTCCGCGGTTGATAAACGGGGACAATTTATGACCCCATATTTGCGTAACGTAGGTCCATATTTCACACTAGTCGGAAATTAAGTCAGATTTGTGGACTTCTTTTTACCGAAAGAGCGGAGGTGCCTACTGTGGTTTGACCTTGCGCGCGCATTTATCATTTCAGCTCTAACACCATTGCGTAGACTTGCTAATCCATTCGTCTTAACATCCATTAAAATTTCATTAAGTTATGCATTATTTGCTATTATTATTATTGTTGTTCTTGTTCTTGTTGTTCAATTAGTTGGGGGAGGGGTGGGGTTAATCATTATTTACTAACTGAACACTATCTGTAAGGGGTGGGAAAAAAAGTAGTGGTATTAATTGATTTTTTAAGAGAAATTGGTCTGTTATATATATATATATATATATATATATATATATATATATATATATATATATATATATATATATACATACACGTATATATGCACAACAGATTTCTATCCAGAAGTTAATTATTGCTTGCTAATTTTTTTACCCTTTACAAATAGTGTTTCAATATTAAATAATTATCATTAATCACTACTGAAACTATACATACTATACTACATACATACATACATACATATATATCTATATATATATATATATATATATATATATATATCCATAGATCATATATATATAGACTGCTTTCTCTCCAAAAATTAATTAATACTTACTAATTTTTTTTACCATTTAGAGATAGTTTTCAATAGCGTTTCAACAGTAATTATTGATCATGTATATACGTATTATATATATATATATATATATATATATAGATTATATATATTATATATATATATATAAGGAAAGCTAAGTGTCATAACAAAGTAGTTGATCAAAAAATCCTCATAGTAGCACGAGTCTTCAAATGGAGAAAAAATCTGCAGTTATGTAAATGTACATATATTTAAATTTAAAAACAGCAAGGATAGCTTTCGGGAATCTGTTCGGTTCCCCTTATCAGTCTGACTGATAGATTGATAAGGGGAACCGAACAGATTCCCGAAAGCTATCCTTAAAGTTTCAAATTTAAATATATGTATATTTTCATAACTGTGGATTGGTTTCTCCAAACTAGTTGATATTACGGATGATATATGAAAAAAACCCTTTAAAGATTTCAAGCCTATTTCAGAGATTTCTGCCTGAAAAGCGACGAAAAATTCCAAGTCGCTTTTATGTTTCCTTTGGCTCTCTTTTCTGGTCGTTTTCACGACCCTTTCATCTGCAGGACGACCATTCATGAGTCTCTTCATTTTGAAGTCGCTTTCCATCATATGCATCTTGTTGAGAGAACGCCTCATTAAGACCTACCTTAAGGGCTATTACAAGGAGCAGCATGGAATTCTCTCTCTCTCTCTCTCTCTCTCTCTCCTCTCTCTCTCTCTCTCTCTCTCTCTCTCTCTCAAACGTAAATGGCAGACGCACGTATTTAACATAATTTTCCTTGTCTTTTGAAATAACAGCTTTCTTATTACATTTTTAATGAAGCTCAGAGCTCTCTCTCTCTCTCTCTCTCTCTCTCTCTCTCAAAGCCGGTGGTCGCATCTCTCTCTCTATTCTCTCTCTCATCTCCTCTCTCTCTCTCTCTCTCAAATCAGCAAGACGCACGTATTTAACAGAATTTTCCTTGTCTTTTGAAATAACAGCTCTCTTATTACATTTTTAATGAAGCTCAGAGCTCTCTCTCTCTCTCTCTCATGTAAGGTTAATAAGGTATTAGTAGTACGTAAATAAAAAGATATTGATAGAAGTAATAATGCTAAAAATATATATAATATATTAATAGAAACTGATGATTCCAAAGACGTACCAGCTTTCATTGACGATACTGACGGCGTATATAACAAAACAACGTAAATATTTTAGTCGAAAAATAAACAAACCATCAGCAAGTGCATCTGTCCCTGAAGTATGAAAAGCAATTGAAGAAGCTGATTCGGAAATGGGAATTTTGATTGACTGCGGAAAAGCATTCATCATTGAGGTTTAGTACTTACAAGTCTGCCATTTCAGCTGATTTGGTGTTCACAGTTTCCCTTATTTGGTTCACTGGAATTCTCTATGTTTGGTTTACAGTTCTTTATCTCATTCAAAAGAAGTTAGAATGAAATGTTGTAGTAGCGGTATGAAAAGAATGATTTTGCGTGTGTACGCTCTCCCTCTCTTAGACAACACTCTAAAAATCTTTTCGACAACAGCCTCTGAAAGCATTGAATAGAAGAACCATCTGGCAACTTTACTGGAATCGTGGTTGTTGCGTTGGTGAGGAAGGAATTTCCAGCCATTTCCATTTTCAGCTGCATTATTCCTTTGGACTTTGACATTGCAGCAATGCGTCGTCAAAATAAAGAAAGATGCTCTCATACTTCCAAAGCTGTTGTGGCATTTGTTACTCTTAATAATTCCATGCAAATTAGATTCGTAAACAGAGGTCAGTGAATAAGTCAGCGTTTGGGGTGTTGCACAAGTCTTACTGAATCAGTTTTCAAGTTTAGGAACATCTAATGATAGGCAGAAATTCAAGCCCTTTCGTCTCTACTTGAATTTCTGCCTATCATTTTCCTGTGGTATTCGCTTATTTAATGAAGTCACTTGCATCTACTGTGATTTTTAAGCACATATGTAAAATTTTTTTACTGTTATTTCAAGCTTCATGGTAGGGTTAGTCCATGATGTCAATATATCAGTGTTCTGAGTGAGCGGACTCGAAATTGAAGGTGTTGTTCCTTTTAACTGGAAGTAGAATTGAAGCAAGGATACATAATTGCTTAATTCCAGCTACGTAGATTTTACTAGTAGAATATAAGGTGTTTTATGTTGAAAAGTAATGATTTTAAAACCGGCATGTATTTCCTTATTTACAGATTCCGGTTATGGAGTAGACGATCTCTTAGAATCTCCTATTAGGGACATCACAGTCGAATGGGTCGCGACAACCAATCTAGTGCTGACTCGAGAGGACTCGTCAACTCTCTTTCACCAAATAAAGACATTACTCTCTCTCTCTCTCTCTCTCTCTCTCTCTCTCTCTCTCTCTCTCTCTCTCTCTCTCTTGGGCGTAATGAGATACTGATAAGACCCTATTCCAGGTAAGAGCCACTTATGCGACTCGTGCCCTTTGAGGAGTGTTACATGTAGTAAAGTATTAATGTATGCTCGTGTATTATTATATATATTATATATATATATATTATATATATATATATATATATATATATATATATATATATCGAGCTACAATGTCCTTTAATATCTAATTCGCTCTACCTCGGAATTAATATATTTTCATATATGCTTAACCGAAGGGGAATTTTTTCTCGCGATAATAGACTTGCCTGGACCAGGGCGCGAACCTATGATCCTTACAAATACAGCTTCACTGACGTTCCTGGTATTTGTAAGGATCATAGGTTCGCGCCCTGGTCCAGGCAAGTCTATTATCCGAGAAAAAATTTTCCCCTTCGGTTAAGCATATTTAAATGAAAATATATTAATTCCGAGGTTAGAGCGAATTAGATATTAAAGGACATTGTAGCTCGATATATGTATATGAATCACGGAAATGTGATATGACTTATATATATATATATATATATATATATATATATATATATATATATATATATATATATATATATATATATTATATATATATAGAGAGAGGGTGAATTTTTCACTGGTATGCAAATATGATACTTCATTTAGTTTCCACCATCACTTCCAACAGTCCTTACGTCGTCATTTAATGAAAATAATTTTTTTAAAGCGAGGAGAAAGTCTCGCTTTATATTTTATAAGCTAAGGCAATGTTCTTTCTTAACTGGGATTCGATAAAGACTGCAGTGTCCAAAAAGATTAGAGCTTGTTGAATCATCTTCCGTGGGACATTTCAGTCAGTCCCTCAATGAGATTATTGGACCGTCAGTATTGAGGAGCGAAGACAGAAACGGTAAATCCAGGTCTTATAAAATAATTGTAATTCTAAAGGAGATGGCTATTTAGAAATCCAAACTTGAGCTTAGAGTTAAAAAAGATAACTGACCGACAGACAGGGGAAAGTTGTTTCGAGGATAATAGAAAAAAAAGCGAAAAGTAGAAAAACTTTCATCTTAATGAAATAGAGACGAGGAATGAAGAGTGAGTATACATATAAATGCAAAGTTCTTAAGTGGGATATATATAAATCCAAAATCCTTCCTAAGTGGAATATATATAAATGCAAAGTTCTTAAATGGGATATATATAAACTATAAATCCAAAGCTATGTATAAATGCAAAATCCTTTCAAGTGGAATATATATAAATGCAAATTTCTTAAATATATATATATATATATATATATATATATATATATATATATATATATATATATATATATATATATATATATATATATATATACTACTAAATGCAAAGCTATTCGTAAGTGGGGATAAACTTCTGATTAGTGTTTTAACCGTTTCATCTAAGGTGAAACTTACTCGTCAAGGTGTTTGCCGAGTCGTTACTGCCGAAATTAGCGACCAAAACTCTTGGGAGAGAACTCTTGGACAGTTATCACTCTTCGAAACCAGCTCGTTGCAGGGCAATAAAGTTTTAACGAAGACCTTAGTTCTTGATTAGTTTGAACTCTCTCTCTCTCTCTCTCTCTCTCTCTCTCTCTCTCTCTCTCATTTAATCTCTTTCTTCATTTTCCTTCTTTTTTGTTCTCCAGAATCTTACTTTGCAACCAATTTAAGCTATAGAAGATTCACATCAACTGTTCAATTGATGTCCAGGCCAGTCCCTTACGACGCTCCTGATTGGCTGTTGACAAGCCAATGACAGGGCTGGAAACTCTCAGTCTCTCTAGAGAGTTCACACACTTTTAACAGACGTATCCTTCACGAAAGGTGGAACATAGATCCTACCCATGTGAACACTCTCGAGAGACTGAGAGTTTCCAGCCCTGTGATTGGCTTATCAACAGCCAATCAGGAGCGTCGTAAGGGACTGACCTAGACATCAAATGCACGGTTGATGTGAATCTCCTATAGTTCTTGTCGTCTTTCTTTAGCCTATTTCGTCCCATTTCGTTTGGCTAAAGAAAACAATTGGAGAAATTAAGTTTAATTACTCTTTGTCAAAACGAGATAAATCAGATGTCTTTTAATTTCCTGCATAAGATGCTGCCCAGTAAACTGGAATGAATATTGCCTGGTTAAGGTACTGCCCGAGGCACGAGTTCACTATGAAACGATATGACCTTATATTAGCAAGATATTGAAATAGGGAAAACTGCCAGATATGTAACCTCGTCCACCTACGCATTATATTTTACGATTCCAGAAAATAGAAGTGCCCATCATGTCAAGAAATTTCCTTGGCCAGCCCACTAAAAAATGGAATTGTGAATTTGCAAGCTTATGTATATAAACTACATTGCCATTAGATTACGATTTCATAATAGTTTTTATAAGAATTGAGGAACCGAATCAATTGTTTATCACTTTCACATAACTATACATCTATTGATTTCTCATCCGTTTGAGTTTCAGGCACATGGCTTATTTGGCCCTTGTTCTGTTACAGTATACAGCTGGTGTTGAAGATAAGTATTAATTGTACGGTAGTTTGTCAATCAGCAGAAATTATAACATTATAGGACACTGGACATATATATATCATACATACATACATGCATACATACATACATACATACATAAACACACACAGATAGATATATATATATATATATATATATATATATATATATATATATATATATATATATATATATGTGTGTGTGTGTGTGTGTGTGTGTGTGTGTATATATATATATATATATTATATATATATATATATATATATATATATATATATATATATATATATATATATTACTATATATATATATATATATATATATATATATATATATATATATATATATAGATATATACAAACATATAGATAAGATATACATATAAATAACGTATACACACATACTTATTTAAGCATATCATGCGTTATTCATTTACATACACATTTACGTCTAGATATTCTTTTACTTCCTGTGGATAACCTTTTAATTCCACGCTCGAATTATATTATACTCGTGCTTGTATCATTATGGAAATATTAATATGCGAAAACTTTCCTCGTTTCTGGGTAAAGCCAAGTTTTCCCTTATTTATTCATCCCTTAAATGTCGACTTACATCTCCAGGAATAATGTGTCAAAAGAGAGAAGAACTTGTGACTATTAAGGAAAGTTAATGGTAGAAGTTTCATCGGTAGTGTTTACACTCACGGATGTAAAGAATGTATGTATGTATGTATGTATGTATGTATGTATGTATGTATTTATGAATGTATGTATATATGTACGTATGTATATATATATATATATATATATATAATATATCTCATATATATATATATATATATATTGCTAGAGTGTTTATTTCTGCATCTAAAGTCAAAATTGCATCTCTCAACAAGCACAGAGCTTTGGAGAATGTCTGGACCGCTTATATATATATATATATATATCTGATTATATATATATATATGATATATATATATATATATTATATATATACTATATATATATAAGATATATCTTCTATGTATATGTATATAATATATATATATATATATAGATATATACTATATATATATATTTTATAGACATATTCCTCAGCATCCTTCTTTTCTCCTACATGAAGGGCTTCCCATCACTGCTGTTGTAAACCACACTCCAAGCTTATCATGGCCTCATAACGAGTCCCTTCCAATAAAATTAAGGTAGTTTTCCTTTTCAGAACTTAAGACCTTGGCATTACTAAATTATCAAACGTATGATAGGTTTTATGGTATCACAATCAACCACATTGTGCGCACACGTCTATTCCTCGACTAGATAAAGTCTTACGGTTTCATTTCTGATACGACGGCACAGAAACGCAGGCTTTTGGAAGATTTAATACTCTGTGGAATACGTACGCATTCAAATCCACTGGATAACAAACTCAAATGGACCAGGGAATAGGAGAGGATCCACCGATGAAGCCGGACCAGAGTAGTGGAAGAATACAAGATAAGAATACGTAATGTTGCAATTACAATCTCGGCCACAAATTTCATAGATGATCTGACGCTGCTTTCATGGTTCATTAATGATATATATATATATATATATATATATATATATATATATATTAATATATAATATTATATATATTATATAATATATATAACATATATATACATATATTATATATATATATATATAATATATATAATATTAATATATATATATATCTATATATATATATATATATATATATATATTATATATATAATATTATATATATATATATATATGACTGGTAAAAATGTTCTGTAATAACAGAATTCCATCTAATAAAAGGAGCCATAAAAACACCAAAATGTAGAGAGAAAAGTACTATATTTCAGAGACTGCTGTCTCTCTCTTCAGGTATATGAATGAGAAAAGTTTACAGAAAAGGTGGTATTATATACCAAGAGATCCGTCCACAAGTAAGCCAATTTAGGTCACCCCCGCTGATAATCTTCCTTTAATCTTCTTAAGCGTTGGTTGAATGAAAACTTCGTCGACGACATCTGAAATCCACGCACCTTTTGAGATGTTCATTACCTGCTCTCTTTTATTAAGGCCGATTCCATCATTTGACTCTTGTACCGGCAGTTGCTGCTATAAATTACACGTGACAAATTCCAGTTTATTCTATGGTTGATGATTCATGGGTTATATGGTTGAAATAGCCGAGTTCTGTTGTCCATACCTAACTGACCGTTTGTGTTGTATTAGTCTCTGGGAAGTGATTTACCTGTAAATCCGATGTATATATATATAATTATATATATATATATATATATATATATATATATATCATATATATATATATATATATATATATATATATATATATATTAATTCTTCTTGATATTCTGGAATGACAGATACGCCCACTCGCATTTATCATTACCATCAAAGTGCGCAATCTTATCAGTGAGTGTGTGTGTGTGTGTGTGTGGTTTGTAGAGAGATAGAGAGAGTAAAGGAATTGTATAATAAATGAAGGTACGAAACTCCTTTGAGTTACTTTCAACAAATTTTCCCAGCAAAGTGTTGAATATCACATAAGGCGGTAGGCACCTTCATCCTTTATTCTATTCTCACAAATACCATTTAAATTCACGAATTCCTCACCATTTTCGGGATAATCTTATCAATCTGTGGTAGACTGAATGCAAGTGGGAAATAGATAAAAATTCGTTAGCCTTTGTGCTTGGATTTGATCCTGCTCAATGTAGTCATTGGATTGAAGCTGGCCTAACCCACTGCATTTTTGGGTGAAAAGCTTCTTGATTTATATATATATATATATATATATATATCTATATATATATATATATCTATATATAGATATATATATATATAAGGGGATATAATCAACAATGATGTAAAATCCTTATGTGGCCATATAAAATATATATTTCTTGTGCAGTATATGTAGTTGCATGTAGTTATATTTTATATAACCACATGAGGATTTTACATCATTGTGGATTCTATTCTCATTTACTTAGAGGTACGGCATCGTACCTAGCTTTTGCATATATTATATAAATATGTATGTGTGTGTGCATATACCTATTTTTATACCACATCAGCTGTCAGTAAATCTTTCTGATGTAATTTAATATAATTCCTAATGTGATCTGCGAGATGACGGACGCGAAACGTTTTCCTCTCTTAATCTCATCCCCAATTTTTGCTCGATCAGAGAAGTGAAGGCAACGTCTCTGGCACGTGTCACTTCTCCAGAAGGGAGGTGATTTCATTTAACGTCAGAGAAATGGATTCCTGTGACAGTCTTCGTTAATTTCTCCGGAGTCGTTTCAAAGGATTATTTTCTGTTTTAATATCGCTGCGAAAATTCACTATAAATCTCTCATAATTCGGTATCGGGAAGAGGAGGTTTCTGTCAGCATGGCTTATGTTATATTAATAAGGTAGGAATCGTTATCGTTTACTGTAATTCCATTAGACGAAGATTCATCTGCGGTAGATATTTTTTGTAAGCATGGCGCTGATGTATGTAGATTCGGAAGTGGTAAAACGAAAAGGAAACGAGTTTAAAATGTGCAGAACAAGTTTGCTGTGCAACGTATAATGCTGTCTAAAACCATCAGTTATGACCGTCAGCTCCTCAGTTCCTCAGCAAAACGAGGAGAAATTATTGCGGAATTTTGGTAAACTACACTTTAACATAGCAAGACAGAGGAGCATAATTTTTTTCATTTATTTTCTAAGTGTTATTCACCCTGCGCACTTTGATGCAAATACATCATTAAACTGTTCGCCGAATTCACTAAAATACCAAAAACTGATTCAGAACTTAGTCACTGGGAAATCCCAGTCTACGTGGGGTTTTAGAATCGTTCGTCCCTTTCGTGATTAATGGATTTATATTTCCTTTGTTTACAAAATAAACAACTGCAGACGCGCAGTAGTGTGTACGCGACTTCATTTGCATCGCTTTGCCTTTGTTAAAATGTGAAAACGACAGCTTGAAACGGTAAAGAGTTCAAATTTCGATGTTTATCACGTCTTTGTTTGCATCTTAGGTACTTTGTTGACGCCGCCTTAATCAACGTAAGAAAATTATTTAATGAGAAATGACTGTGATTGTTTCATAGACTTCATTTATTACTGCAGCAAAACCTTGTTTCATAGACTTTATGTTATTACTACAAAACTATATAGTTTGAGTAAGGTCACTCATATTTTTCTGCTATAAGCTCACAAAAATATACATTTAACGCGAATTTTTTCTCCTGGGTAAATATACGTTGTGATATTCCACAATAAATATGATGTAATATGGTCTCTCAAAATACAGGCCGTGAAAATATAGAGCCAGGAAATACATTCTCTTATTGTAGTACAGGAAATCAGACCGCATTTCTGGATGGAGATTCATTTTCCTATCGAAATCTTTCCTTATGTACTTACGAATCTAAATGCAGATGTATTCAGATGGACTGAATTATACGTTGATTTTACTGTAGATGAATAGATTAAACGTTATGTAATAATTCTCTCTCTCTCTCTCTCTCTCTCTCTCTCTCTCTCTCTCTCTGCCCCGTAGGTAGGTAGCGCTAGCTGCAGTAATGTTAGTTTCTATGAAACAGATAAAAAGTTAGCCTCCCCCCCCTCCCCACCCCATACAAAAAAAATCCAACAAAATTAGGAGCCTAGAAATCTGGCTTTGTGTACTAGATGTTAGAAAGCGTAGCATCATCTCAATCGGAATCAAATGCAATATTACTTGTTATGTACAAGGACCTTGGTTTGTTTTTGTTCCATAAATACTTCTGACTCTGTCAAGATTTCCGGGGAATATTTTGGGCACTTCCATGGTAATGGCATCACATTACTCTGGAAGAACATTCTCATGCTCACTCGACCTCACCCTGCTTTCCTATTTTCTTTTCCAGTTCCAGACTACTGAATGGGAAACCCTGAGAGAGAGACCTTCCAGGGAATGCTGGAAAGCTAAATTGATACGGAATATTTCTTCGCCTGGTTAGGCATCGCAAGACCTGAGGTATGTGAGAGTGGAAGGAATTGCACGTGATTTTTCCGTACATTTCCTTTTGTCGGGTTTTCTTGCCCTCGTTCGGTTATTGGCGTTTCAATCTGTTACGACGCTGGCTGGTTCTGGAGGAGTGAAAAGTTTCCAGGAATTTTTATATGAATGATTATTATTGGATGTTGGCATTGGTATTCCAGAAAACGGTAATAGAATCACAGTTAATCTCTCTCTCTCTCTCTCTCTCTCTCTCACTCTCTCTCTCTCTGAGTATAAATTTGTACGTGCGTATGTGTGTGCACGTGCTGTACTTTTATGTATGCATGTAAATTTCATCGCTAACTTAAAACGTGGCATTTCAGTCTATCGAATATTAATCCAACAATACTCTTAATATCAAAATGTACATCTTGAATTAATTCCAAACAAGAGTAACAATCTGACTAGGATTCGACCCCATGCCCTGTAGAATGTATAGATGGAGGAGGTGACCGTGGGTGTAAATCCAGAGAAATGAGCAGAAATTAGTTTTACTGTTCAATTCAATATATAGAAAAGTATACACATTATTGCTTTATAAAAATAATGTACTGGAAAGAGGCAATGATAAACATCGAAGCAATCACCTATCCCGTCCTAATAACAATTTGAGCTTTATCAAACGTAGTTTCTGTATACATCTAAATGTCATAATCGTTCTTGCTATACATAAACAGTATGAATTCTTACACCGTTTATATGCCATTTGATTCTAAAATACTTTTCGTAATTTCTTTCCAGGATAGCAAGTAACCAGTTTAGATTGGATGTGACAGGATTCAGGGTTCCCCCCCCCCCACCTCAAATTGCGTCATTAAAAGAATTTAATCTTTCCTGGACATTCGCATCAAAGTATTTTAATGTGGACGAAGTTGCTCTCATTTCCTGATAGCTTTTCATTCGTGTTCGTCATTACCCATTTTCATTACTGATTCATTTCCAAAGCTTAGAGGCTTCAAATAAACTAAGATGGAGATTGGTGGGAGAAATGTCTTTAAGAAAAGTAAGTGGAAAAGAAAGAGAGAGAGAGAGAGAGAGAGAGAGAGAGAGAGAGAGAGAGAGAGAGCTAACTGAAGCTGCAAGTATCCCAGTCAGGAAATTTGTTGGAACTTGGTTTTTGATGAAATTTAATTTCTTCTTGCGGTTTTATATATATATATATATATATAGATATAATATATATTATATATATATATATATATATATATATATATATATATATATATTATATATATATATATATATATATATATATATATATATTATATATATTATATATATATATATATATATATATATATATATATATATATATATATATATAATATATATATACATATATATATATATATATATATATATATATATATATATATATATATATATATATATATATATATATATATATATATATATATATATATATATATATATATAGATATAATCATATATATATATATATATATATATCTACTATATATATATATATATATATATATATATATATATATATATATATATAGATATATATATATATATATATATATATATATATATATATATATTATATATATATATATATATCTATAAAGATATATAAATATATATATATACACACATATATATATATGATATATAATATATATATATATATATATATATATATATATATAATATATGTTCCTAACCCGCCGCCCCTTCACTAAATTACACAGTGGAAACTCTTACCTGTTGTCAGTAGTGCCCTCTGTCTGCAATCATGTCATTAGGCTATTAAGATCTCATAAGTACAAAAATATACTATTTATTACCCAAAGCAGTCGCTCTCCCTTGCTATTCCGTCCTACATTTCGTTACAGCACAAGTGAAAAGGAGAAAGGAACTCTCTCCTTCGCTTTCAACACGGGATACATTATTCTCGTCGCCTTCCACCAGGGGAATCCCCGCGCGAGTGGAATAGGCCCTTGTCATGTACTCTAAGAAGAAAGAACACGTGAGTTGAACAAATACCTTTCCTCCGTGAATTGTCAACATTAGAGCAGCGCAGCGCCTCTCGTTTTTCAGATGTTAGTAGAGGTTCTCGGGAGCTGGCCGCGTTTCCAGCCTCGTCGGTCTCGCTATCATAGCGTTTTTTCCTTTCACCTTTTCGTCTCTTTATTTCCCAGTTGCATGAATTGCTCCCATGCTATTCGTTCCTCTTCCTGCCGTCATGTTTAGAAGTGTTTTGTGGGCATTTTTATGGGCACATTTCTTCCTCTATTCTCTATTTGTTAGCCCGTGTCATATGGTTAAACCACGTATCCTCAAAAACGTTTGCATTTCTCGAGGTTTACATTTTCAGTACCCAGTTTTTCACGTAACCTTCTTGAGGACCTGAAAGTATTCCACTTTATGTGAATATTCATCCGCTTCTCCGACGTCCTCCTCACGAGAATATTTCGATGTTTGTGAATTACTTAGGGAGAGAAGTGTTACATGAACATAGGTGAAATATCGTTTCGAAGATTCTGAAGTTTCTCAGGTTCTGTTCATCATGTGTTGAAGTCTCTTTATTGATTAACAAGCAAAATTACGTTTATAATCTCAAACAGCTCGCAAAGGATACGAATTATTTAAGTGATAATTCATTTCCGCCTTTCGGCATTGCTGAATTTAATAAAACAAAAACCTTTCGGGCGTAAAAAAAATGATTCAGTGATAAAACATACGTAAAAATTAATTCAGTAATTGCGCGTATAGTTTACATCAAAGAAATGAGATAAGCTGGGCTCAGTAGATCAGCGGACTAAAACAACAAAAGCCCTCTTAATCGGATGAATGAATATTAAGTTAACAACGAAAGAAAAAATGGAGAGAGAAGGAGAAGTCTTGAATATTCAGGTCGGAACATTGTTAAAAGCATAATCCGTTTTTGTTCGTGCCTGTATTATATGTTGTGTAATCGGATGTAGCGTTTTCATTTATGCAAATTTATGTAATGCATTTGTGCATTTGCAGAGAAGTAATTTTATTCGGTAACATACATTTTTTTTCTTTTACAGTTATACTTACGCCTGTTGTCCTGCATTACTTAGATATTACGAGCGCTGTCATTCCGTTATTTTCATTTATAGTTTGTGTAATTCAGGTGAATATTAAAAAAAAATTACTATCTAGACCACACATGATCCAAATCCATTATTATTATTATTATTATTATTATTATTATTTTTTTTTTTTTTTTTTTTTTTTTTTTTGTTTTTTTTTTTTTTTTTTTTTTTTTTTTTTTTTTTTTTTTTTTTTTTTTTTTTTTGCTCTATCACAGTCCTCCAATTCGACTGGGTGGTATTTATAGTGTTGGGGTTCCGGTTGCATCCTGCCTCCTTAGGAGTCCATCACTTTTCTTACTATGGTGCCGTTTCTAGGATCACACTTCTTCGCATGAGTCCTGGAGCTTACTTCAGCCTCTAGTTTTTCTAGATTCCTTTTCAGGGATCTTGGGATCGTGCCTAGTGCTCCTATGATTATGGGTACGATTTCCACTGGCATATCCCATATCCTTCTTATTTCTATTTTCAGATCTTGATACTTATCCATTTTTTCCCTCTCTTTCTCTTCAACTCTGGTGTCCCATGGTATTGCGACATCAATGAGTGATACTTTCTTCTTGACCTTGTCAATCAACGTCACGTCTGGTCTGTTTGCACGTATCACCCTATCCGTTTCTGATACCATAGTCCAGAGTATCTTTGCCTGATCGTTTTCTATCACTCCTTCAGGTTGTGCTCGTACCACTTGTTACTGCAAGGTAGCTGATGTTTCTTGCACAGGCTCCGTGGGGGAGGGGCTTTTGCCACTGAATCATGCCTCTTTTTGTACCGGTTCTGTGCAAGTGCCGGGCATTCACTTGCTATGTGGTTTATGGTTTCATTTTTCGTATTGCACTTCCTACATATGGGAGAGATGTTATTTCCGTCTATCGTACTTTGAACATATCTGGTTCTTAGGGCCTGATCTTGTGCCGCTGTTTATCATTCCTTCAGTTTCCTTCTTTAGCTCTCCCCTCTGTAGCCATTGCCAATTGTCATCGCTGGCTAGTTCTTTAGTCTGTCTCATGTATTGTCCGTGCATTGGTTTGTTGTGCCAGTCCTCTGTTCTTTCTGTCTTTCTCCTGTCTCTGTATATTTCTGGGTCTTCGTCTACTTTTATTAGTCCTTCTTCCCATGCACTCTTTAGCACTCGTCTACACTGGTTTTCAGATATTGCCCCAGTGCTCTGTTTTCGATGTTGACGCAGTCCTCTATACTTAGTAGTCCTCTCCCTCCTTCCTTTCGTGTTATGATAGTCTGTCCGTATTTGTTCTTGGGTGTAGTGCTTGTGTATTGTCATTTGTTTCCTGGTTTTCTGATCTATGCTGCGGATTCTGCCTTCGTCCATTCCACTATTACTGCGCTGTATCTGATTACTGGCACTGCCCATGTGTTTATGGCTTTTATCATATTTCCGGCGTTGAGTTTTGACTTGAGTATCGCCTTGAGTCTCTGCATATATTCTTTCCTGATCGTGTCCTTCATCTCTTGGTGTTTTATATCTCCTCCTTCCATTATTCCCAGGTATTTGTATCCTGTCTCATCTATTGTGTTTGATTTTGTGCTCCCATCTGGTAGCTTTATCCCTTCAGTTCTCGTTACTTTGCCTTTTTGTATGTTGACTAAGGCGCATTTTTCTATTCCAAACTCCATCCTGATGTCCCCAGATACAATTCTTACAGTCTGGATTAGGGTATCTATTTCCTTGATGCTCTTACCATACAGCTTGATGTCGTCCATGAACATCAGATGGTTGATTTTGTTGCCTCTTTTCTTGAGTTGGTACCCGCATCCATTCTTCTGTAGTACTTTTGTCATGGGAATCATGGCTACTACGAAGAGTAGTGGGGACAGTGAGTCTCCCTGAAGATCCCTCTCCTGATATTAACCTCTGCTAGTCTTATTCCAGAGCTTGTAAGTATTGTATTCCAGTTGCGCATTGTATTTTTGAGGAAGCTGATGGTATTTTTCCTCTGCCCCATATATTTTCAGGCATTCTATTAGCCATGTGTGTATCATGTCGAAGGCTTTCTTATAGTCTATCCATGCCATGCTTAGGTTGGTTTTTCCTTCTCCTACTGTTATTCATTACCATTTTGTCTATCAGGAGCTGGTCTTTTGTGCCCCTACATTTCCTTCTGCAGCCTTTCTGTTGGTGGGGATGTGTTGTCTCCTCTAGGTAGTTGTATAGCCTTTCACTGATGATACCTGTTAGTAACTTCCACATTATTGGTAGGCAGGTGATAGGCCTGTAGTTACTGGCTATATTTCCCTTACTCTTGTCTTTTTGTACTAAGGATGTTCTTCCTGTGGTCATCCATTTGGGTGCTTGGTGATTTGAGATACAATGCTGGAGTTGTTTCTGCTATTCGTGGGTGTAGGGCCTTGAAGTTTTTGAGCCAGTATCCATGGACTTCATCGGGACCTGGGGCTTTCCAGTTTGGCATTTTCTTTAGTTGGTGTCTGACTGTGTCTGTCGTGATCTCTGTGAATCTTTGTTTTATTCTCCCTGTTTCTTCTTCCTTGACTTCCTGGAGCCATGTTGCATGTTTGTTGTGTGATACTGGATTGCTCCATATGTTTTCCCAGAGTCTCTTACTTGGTTCGGCTTCAGGAATTTCTGGGTGGTTGTCTTCCCCTCTTAGTTGGCTATATAGTCTTTTCTGGTTGGTTCCGAATAGTTTGTTTCTGTTGGTATCCCTTATTCCTGTTCATGTACCGTTGGATCTTGTGTGCTTTGGCCTTAAGCCTCTGTTTTACATCTCTATTGTGTTGTTTAGTCCCCCTCTCTTGTACTTTGTATTTCTCGTTGAGTTCCTCCCTTGTTTTTCTTCGTCTTAGCCTTTTTTTCTGCCATTTTTCTTTTTCAGTTTACTTCAAGTCAGATCTCATCACCATGATTTGCTTTTCCAGGCGCCCTTTCCAAGGAGGTTGCTGTTTTGGTTTCTGTTGGGTTGGTTGTGCTGGTGGTTTGGTTGTTGTTTTCGAATCCCCATCAGTTCTGCTACTAATCTTGCTCCTGCATATGTCAAGTTATTTGTTTCTGTGATACTGGTGGTTGTGTATTAGGGCCCATTATTTTTCATTGACCTCACTTGTTTTCTCCCTTAATTTTCTTGGTGTTGTAGGCTTTCATGGAGGGGATCTTTGTTCTCTCTGTATCTGGCTCCATCCATTGTCTGATCTTTTCTACCCATTCCGTCCTCTCTGTTACTTCGTCGGTGTTTCTTCGTGTCGTTGTTTGATACCTCATCCTCCCTGTCGTCTTCTGTGGCATCGTCTCTCAGTTCGTCTTCGTGTAATTCGTTGTCGTGTGACATTTCCCTTTCCAGTTCTTCTCTTTCTGTTGGGGTGAGCCAGTTCTTTTCTTTATGTTCCTTACTTGGTCTGCCAGCCTCTGCTCTGTTTGGGGGTGTAGTCCTCTCATTCCAGATGTTGACCAATCTTCTTCTATATCCTCTCTCCGTCGGGTTGCTTCTGATGTAGCATCTCCTATTTCCTTATTTTCTTCTCTTGTCCATTTCTTCCTTTTTGCCTCTGTAGCTCCAATCTCAGGCTGTTGATTACTGTCGTTGTGATGATCAGTTTCTGGATGACGACCTCCAAGTACCTGACCGTCTTCCCCTACAATTGGGTTGAATACCTTGTTGCCGGACGAGGCTCCTCTGTTGCCAGAGGTTCCATTTACGTCGTTGTCGTTTATTCCTTCATTTCTTTCCATCATTGCTAGATTTTGCTATTTAACCCATAGCTGGACCCTACCCCATCAGGATAGGTACTCATTTACAGCTGAGTAGACTGAGGAAATTATGGTAAAGATCCTTTCCCAAGGAAATCAACGCCGAGGAGAGCGGTCACCCTCCATCCACGAATGACCGCCCCAAATGTTGCTTTAACTTGACCTTTAGTCTACTATTGACCGAGCCTAACCCACTCCTCCACGGCGCCACATTATTATTATTATTATTATTATTATTATTATTATTATTATTATTATTATTATTATTATTATTATTATTATTATTCAAAGAAAATCATAATCACATGAGTTAATAAAATAAAATGGAAAAGTAAATCCACAATAATATGTCTGTTTGATTTTGCTATTTAAAATACAAATGCAGAAAGCTTTCGATGACCTTTGTTTTTTTGACTAGTTAACAAATATCTTGTTTGAAGTTGGGTATTGGCTCTTCACGTTTATCCCTTCATTCTCCAACGGCAAACCAGCTGATCGCCTAGATCTACGAAGTGGCGATTCGTCTCTTGAATCATTTGGTCTGCTGTCCATAGCAGCGTGGGCGCCTGCAAGAGAGAGGGACTTTGGAGGACGGAGTGGGAAATAGGTAATTCATAAGAGAAAACAAAATTCATTATTTACAAAAATAGCAAGACGGAAGAGCTATTATGCACAATGTAACTTTCAACAATTCTTCTTGCCCTTCACTAATTCGTGTAAGAGAGTTTAAGAGACATAATTCACTTTTATCTCATAATAATAATTCCTTTTCAATTTCAACAGGGACCAAATCTCTCTCTAAAAGTTCATTATATTTTAATGTTTTATCGAGTCTGTCTCATTCAGAACTTTAAACATATACCGTGTCCTTGGCCCTTTTTCCATCCATGAGAAGCAAGTAAATGATTTCGTCTTCTTCTTCTTCTTCTTCTTCTGAAATTAAGGGTCATTTTAAACCATGGACGTTTTTCCCCTCTGCGAGGGCTTCCTCTAATGGACGGGAAAAAAGCCCTGGGAAATGGAGAAGTAGGAGAAGGGTCGTTAACTTCAGGAAACAAAAGATCCAACTTGAAAACACGCGAGAGAGAGAGAGAGAGAGAGAGAGAGAGAGAGAGAGAGAGACGGGAAGATAGATGGACAAGGAACCATGGGTACAAGAGAAACGAGATATGTTATTTTAGGAATACGACGATCTTGTCTAATTCAAACATGTTGATGGGCCAAAGATCGTCCTTGATGCAAGTGACCCTTTTCAGTTTATTCTAACTCTTGATCGGGCTCTGTAAGCAAGTAAATTAACAAAAGAAGGATTTATTATGCTGGAAATAAGAAAGGATAAGCAAAGTCTTCTAATATGGAAAAAAATTTCTATAATTCTTCTATCAGGTAATGTTGGATGATTGGAAGGTCGTAAATAGTTAATGCCATTTCAAAAACATAATTACCTGTTATGAACATGCATCGATAACCTGAAAGGGAAAAGAACACTTCGTTCATTTTACTGCACCTCCATTCATATTCTCTCTCTCTTCCTCTCCTAACAATTAATTTATGATGCAACTGTTTGGGGTTTGGGGTTTTCCTCTAGTTACACCTTTCAAACCTACTTATAATCTCGATTTCGTTTCCAGAGCTGAATGACCTCAAAGGTCCCAGCCCTTGGCCTTTGGTATGCATTCTATACTCCACTCCAGACCTGTCCAACACTTGGATATTCATATACACCGAAAATACACAGAAATTAAGAGTATTTCATTTCCCCGTGACAGTTCAACCACCCGAAACTGCCCTAGGCAGCGCAGTTTGGTCCACTGAAATTCAAAGGCTCACTTTTTTCAAGGTTATCCAAAGAGTCCCTACATTCAAATTGGACGATGCTCTTTTGTGCCGCAATGGTTAACCCTCATTTATTATGCATGTTATCATTTGCATTTAGATTTGTTTGGAAGAACTGAATAACGTTACTTTATCGAGGGAATAATGCTGGATCAGCGCTGAACGCCATCAGATCCTCAGTGGGTGTTTACACCATTGAGCTGTAACATATATAATATATATAGTATACATATATATATATATATATATATATATATATATATATATATATATATATATATATATATGTATATATGTATGTATGTCTGTGTGTGTGTGTGTATGTGTGTGTGTGTGTATACACACAATCCTTATTTGGTTTCGAGGTGATGGTAGAAGATTACACTGAAATTCAATCGTGCCTTCTGTGAAAGAATATAGAAGATCCAGCGGTTAAAAGAAAAATACCTAAGTTGTAAAGTACGTACCTTCATCCTCCTCCTGCTCTCTCTCTCTCTCTCTCAAAAGACCATCGGCAGGGAGACATGCAGCGTTTTCTTCCTTCCTGTATACTACGAGCTGTAAAAGTCCCTTAACTCTCCACTTGGTACCTAAGGAGACGTGACCAGGAAGTGAAAATCTGTTCAAGAGCGAAGTTCTTATGATCACATTTGTTGTCTTAGGCTTTGGTCCTAGAAAGTTTCGTGTAGAAGTGAGTAAAAATAAAATATATCTCATCAATCTAAACACATCGTGGCCAGTACAGTTTCTTCCTTAACGAAAGTTTATTATAGTTAAAACGTGCATTAGTTGCCAGTTATGATGTCCAAACGTGAATTTGGAAATAGGAAATTTCAGTCGGTTATGATTTAGAGGAAAGTGAGATGCCAAAATGCTAAGAAAGATTAGGTCTAATGGTTTTGGATATTCATTCTTCTCAGAGAGAAATCTGTTTCCTTCAGGGTGTAGAGTTTTAAACAAACGCATATTTATCACACTATTATAAACATTGACAAATGTTTTAAAAGGCCATAATGAAAACAAGTACAATGCATTAACTAATTATTCACAAGATAAACATTGATGATAATAATAATTGAAATAAAAAGCGACTTCAATAATAATCATTGTCATTCTAATTGACAGGTCACATCCCTACAATTTTGAACAATTTCCACTTCCGTGGTATATAACTGTCAAAAATGGGTTTTGAAGGATTCATTTGATGGAATGTTGCAACCCGAAAAGTGAAAGTAATTAGGCACTGGATATCCTTGACGTCTGTGAATCTTTCATTTTCAATAACTTGAACTCTTCATTCAGAATGTCTGTCAATGGCAACCTGATAAAATAACCAAAAGGCGAGAAACATATTCCACAAGAAATCGCTGGCTAAAGTAAAAGAACTTTGTTTCCAAGACAGAGTAAAAAATTAGTGGAGAAATTAATCAGATGGCATCTGTTTATAGGTCATTGTTTCGCTCTCATGACGAAAACAGCGAAGGTCACTGACAAAGCCTCCCATGTGAAAAGCCCTTCTCACTAAAGGGGATTTCGGCCGATGGTTC
>NC_087204.1:5281801-5286801 GCF_015104395.2 Macrobrachium nipponense
AGCAAGGAAAAACCTTACTAATTGAATGCTATTTAGAAAAACTGAAAAATTGCAGGAAGAACAATTAAATAAAGATTTGGGACACAAAGTAGTTTTAAATCAGGGAGGTAAAAATTATAACGAAATAGGCAAATATCAAGTTAATTGGGTCCTTTTTTAATGTTTCTGTGATTTGGGTTCAGTATCTGCCATGAATCTACATATAATGTTGGGGGGCAATTTCTCGCATAAATATAAAGCTTCCCTTGCTTTTAGCTTAGAAACTTTTCAATATTATTTTCAAAAAGCAAAACCTCTGTCTAACACGTCATTCGATTTTAGTTCTCCAAGGTTACAAGTGCCATAATTCTGGCCGCCCTTTAACAAATAATAAATCTTTATTACTCTATTACTTGAATTCACATCTTCATGTAAATATTACGCGCAGCTGTGTCGCCAAATCATCGCTAACTCTGCAAACGAGTACATTCGCTAACACCAAACTTATGTATGCGTTCCAGAGTTGAGATGATATCATATTCATGGACTCTCTCTCTCTCTCTCTCTCTCTCTCTCTCTCTCTCTCTCTCTCTCTCTCTCTCTCTCTAGTAAGTTAATGTATTACATATGAGTAAATTTAGCTTTAAAGTAAATATTAACAAAACCATATCAAAGTTCAAAAGACGAGAGAGAGAGAGAGAGAGAGAGAGAGAGATATCTATATAATATATATATATAATATATATATGTGTGTGTGTGTGTGGTGTGTGTGTGTGTGTGTGTATGCTTAATTGATACCATTTAGTTTAACACAAAGAGTAAATCCATCCTAGGGTCGTAATTATATCAGCATCTTTAAATGACATATCTTGCATACCTCAGTAGGTGTGTATGACGGAACAATTATTGGAAATGTCTCGCGTGACATGCAAGGCGCCGGAAGGAGATAGATGAAGAAATGCTACAGCATCCCCTCCCCCTCCCCCCCCCCCCTCCCCCCCCAAAACACACCACATAACCCTCATGTTTCCTTTGCTGCGTTTAGCAGATACGTGCTGATTTATGATTTATTATAATACTACTCTTTTGCAGTGTTATAATCAACTAACGCGAATTCTTGAAGAGAGAGAGAGAAAAAAAAGCTAATACTTCATTAGCGCAGAATCTCTCTCTCTCTCTCTCTCTCTCTCTCTCTCTCTCTCTCTCTCTCTCTCAACAGTGAAATGAAACAAATATCACATTTTTTCTTCTTTTTTTTAGGTAAAAAGTTATTTTTTTTCGTATTCGTTTCTAAGCAAGAATCAAGTTATTCTGAATTTCAAATAAAAGTAAAACTTTCACCATTAGTTTTTAATCCTTCGCGTGGGAAGGTTTAGGTAATTTAAGGCAAAAACATATTATCTGTGGTGCTTCACTTTACCTTGACCGGGGATAATAAAAAGAGAAGTAATAAGAAGAAGAAGAAGAAGAAGAAGAAGAAGAAGAAGAAGAAGAAGAAGAAGAAGAAATTGAGGGAGAAAACAAGTGAGGTCAATGAAATAATGGGCATAATACACACCACCAGTATCACAGAAACAAATAACTTAGCATATACAGGAGCAAGATTAGTAGCAGAACTGATGGGGATTCGAACACCAACACCACCAGCACAACCAACCCAACAGAAACCAAAACAGCAACCTCCTTGGAAAAGGCGCCTGGAAAAGCAAATCATGGTGATGAGATCTGACTTGAGTAAACTGAAAGAGATGGCAGAAAAAAGGCTAAGAAGCAAGAAAACAAGGGAGGAACTCAACGAGAAATACAAAGTACAAGAGAGGGGACTAAACAACACAATAGAAGATGTAAAACAGAGGCTTAAGACCAAAGCACATAAGATCATACGGTACATGAACAGGAATAAGGGATACCAACAGAACAACCTATTCGGAACCAACCAGAAAAGACTATACAGCCAACTAAGAGGGGAAGACAACCACCCAGAAATTCCTGAAGCCGAACCAAGTAAGAGACTCTGGGAAAACATATGGAGCAATCCGGTATCACACAAAAAACATGCAACATGGCTCCAGGAAGTCGGAAGAAGAAACAGGGAGAATAAAACAAGATTCACAGAGATCACGACAGACACAGTCAGACACCAACTAAAGAAAATGCCAAACTGGAAAGCCCCAGGTCCCGATGAAGTCCATGGATACTGGCTCAAAAACTTCAAGGCCCTACACCCACGAATAGCAGAACAACTCCAGCATTGTATCTCAAATCACCATGCACCCAAATGGATGACCACAGGAAGAACATCCTTAGTACAAAAAAGACAAGAGTAAGGGAAATATAGCCAGTAACTACAGGCCTATCACCTGCCTACCAATAATGTGGAAGTTACTAACAGGTATCATCAGTGAAAGGCTATACAACTACCTAGTGGAGACAAACACCATCCCCCACCAACAGAGAGGCTGCAGAAGGAAGTGTAGGGGCACAAAACACCAGCTCCTGATAGACAAAATGGTAATGAAGAACAGTAGGAGAAGGAAAACCAACCTAAGCCTGGCATGGATAGACTATAAGAAAGCCTTCGACATGATACCACACACATGACTAATGCCGGCCACACACGTGCAGTTTTAACTGACAGTTATAACTGCACGTGTGTGGGTATCTCAGTTGCTCATTTCGTCAGTTCAACAAAACTGTACAGTTAAACTGAGACAAATGCAATGTTCCATATTTTTAACTGAAAGGAGTAACTGAACTGAGCGTGTGTGGGGGGATTCGTAACTGTACAGTTCTCAATTTCTCATTTCTACAGGTGGTAGCGGTGAGTGCAGTTTGTTGAGATAGCACGTAAACAAAGCGAAAGCATGGGCAAATAATTGAGAAAATCAATTGGTTCTTCACTTAATTCCTTTAATAATTTAATATCAGAACATTGATTTCGCCTCCGTAACCACTTTTTTGCACCACTGTTTACGCTTTTTTAGTTTATTTTTTCATTTTGTTTGTAGCATTTACACAGATACATCGAGAGCGCAAGATCGTTACTTCTCGGAATCCATGGTAAAAACTGAGGGATTGAACTGTGTGTGTGTGCATTTCCTTTTTTAACTGACGTCAGTTTAAACTGTGTCAGTTATAACTGCACAGTCATAACTGTCAGTTAAAACTGCACGTGTATGGCCGGCTTAATAGAATGCCTGAAAATATATGGGGCAGAGGAAAACACCATCAACTTCCTCAAAAATACAATGCGCAACTGGAATACAATACTTACAAGCTCTGGAATAAGACTAGCAGAGGTTAATATCAGGAGAGGGATCTCCAGGGCGACTCACTGTCCCCAGCTACTCTTCGTAGTAGCCATGATTCCCATTGACAAAGTCTACAGAAGATGGATGCCGGGTACCAACTCAAGAAAAGAGGCAACAGAATCAACCATCTGATGTTCATGGATGACATCAAGCTGTATGGTAAGAGCATCAAGGAAATAGATACCCTAATCCAGACTGTAAGGATTGTATCTGGGGACATCAGGATGGAGTTTGGAATAGAAAAATGCGCCTTAGTCAACATACAAAAAGGCAAAGTAACGAGAACTCAAGGGATAAAGCTACCAGATGGGAGCAACATCAACACATAGATGAGACAGGATACAAAAATACCTGGGAATAATGGAAGGAAGGGATAAAAAACACCAGAGATGAAGGACCCACGATCAGGAAAGATATAATGCAGAGACTCAAGGCGATACTCAAGTCAAAACTCAACGCCGGAAATATGATAAAAGCCATAAACACATGGGCAGTGCCAGTAATCAGATACAGCGCAGGAATAGTGGAATGGACGAAGGCAGAACTCCGCAGCATAGATCAGAAAACCAGGAAACATATGACAATACACAAAGCACTACACCCAAGAGCAAATACGGACAGACTATACATAACACGAAAGGAAGGAGGGAGAGGACTACTAAGTATAGAGGACTGCGTCAACATCGAGAACAGAGCACTAGGGCAATATCTGAAAACCAGTGAAGACGAGTGGCTAAAGAGTGCATGGGAAGAAGGACTAATAAAAGTAGACGAAGACCCAGAAATATACAGAGACAGGAGAATGACAGACAGAACAGAGGACTGGTACACCAAACCAATGCACGGACAATACATGAGACAGACTAAAGAACTAGCCAGCGATGACACATGGCAATGGCTACAGAGGGGAGAGCTAAAGAAGGAAACTGAAGGAATGATAACAGCGGCACAAGATCAGGCCCTAAGAACCAGATATGTTCAAAGAACGATAGACGGAAATAACATCTCTCCCATATGTAGGAATACGAAAAATGAAACCCGGCACTTGCACAGAACCAGTACAAAAAGAGGCATGATTCAGTGGCAAAAGCCCTCCACTGGAGCCTGTGCAAGAAACATCAGCTACCTTGCAGTAATAAGTGGTACGAGCACCAACCTGAGGGAGTGATAGAAAACGATCAGGCAAAGATCCTCTGGGACTATGGTATCAGAACGGATAGGGTGATACGTGCAAACAGACCAGACATGACGTTGATTGACAAAGTCAAGAAGAAAGTATCACTCATTGATATCGCCAATACCATGGGACACCAGAGTTGAAGAGAAAGAGAGGAAAAAATGGATAAGTATCAAGATCTGAAAATAGAAATAAGAAGGATATGGGATATGCCAGTGGAAATCGTACCAATAATCATAGGAGCACTAGGCACGATCCCTAGATCCTTGAAAAGGAATCTAGAAAAACTAGAGGCTGAAGTAGCTCCAGGACTCATGCAGAAGAGTGTGATCCTAGAAACGGCACACACAGTAAGAAAAGTGATGGACTCCTACGGAGGCAGGATGCAACCCGGAAACCCCACACTATAAATACACCCAGTCGAATTGGAGGACTGTGATAGAGCAAAAAAAATTAAATAATAATAATAATAATAATAATAATTGGTAGGGTGAAGAGTACCATAGTATCATATATATATATATATATATATA
>NC_087204.1:5309301-5316801 GCF_015104395.2 Macrobrachium nipponense
CATTTCTAAACCCCCAAATTGTTGGATAAACAAGAAAATGATTAAACACTCGCAAAAATATTAATTCTTCACAGGTTACTCTACACCAGGGGAATATAATTTAACTAGCATTCTTTACCAAGTTTTATTTTTCAATTTCTAAGTCAATCTAGTAAATCTGTACTAGACTACATTCTACTCTGTAATTTGTGCTCAGAGAAAGTGAATAATTCTCACGTTTTAGAACAGCATAATTAATATCTTAATGCCTTTTAATGAAATTAATGTTGGTCCTAACGACCCACGTTACTCTGCAACAGGGGGATGTAATTTAACTAACATTCTTTACCAAGTTTTATTTCTTAATTTCTAAGTCAATCCAGTAAATCTGTACTGGACTGCATTCTATACTGTAATTTGTGGTCAGAGAAAGTGAAAGTTCTTCACGTTTTAGAACAGTATAATTAATATCTTTATGGCGTTTAATGAAATTAATTTTGGTCCTAATGACTCACCGTATGCAGCAAATTCCTCAAAGTGTCTAGAAATTACACAGGCAGTGTATTACGGTTCCAAATTTAGAAAATCTCGTTTTAATTAGCAATTCCACTTAAGGTTAAAATGATTTTGTTACCTACGTGAGTAAAATCCTGGGATGTTAAAATTTGCAGCTTTAATTAGGTGCGCCATCAGCCGCTGAACACCGAGATATTCCAGGATGCTTTATAAATTTAATTTCATCTAATTATTTTTTATATGTTCTGTTGTATATATATTCCTGTGTCAGGAAAATATCATGTTATGCTTTACAGACAATTCCCCGTTTCAGATTAAATGCTATATTTGAGCAATTCATCTCATTTCCCTGCGTAGTTATTTATTTCTAGCAATTTTTTCCGTGTTAAGTTTCAAATCATATAAATAAATGATGAATTCTGAACGGTTTATTTAAAAAAAAAGATGCTCAGCCTAAAGGTACCTTAAGTGGTTCTATGCAAAGGGAATGAAGTATAATGATCATACCTTGGTTCGAACATGGCCTTTTTAAGTAACTTCGTGCGATCAGCCTTAACGGGCAAACTCTCTCTCTGTATATATAAATATTCTTACAGAATCGGTATTAAGTAAATGATCAAGGCATCCTTCCAGTGTGAGTTAACAGAATATTGATAAACGAACTCGCATCCACTTGCTCATAATCTTATAAAAATTAACGACTGAAAGTTTGTTTGTTTATATGGTGTTTATACGCTGCATGGAACCAGTGGTATAATCCCCAAGCGAACACCACAGATAAACCTGGAAAGCACAGCTGTGGTTTAGTGAGATTAACGAAATATACACGGAATATGTTTTCAGGATCAAATAGCTTATCTGGAGGCGATTCGATATTAATTATATAATTAGGTCATTTATGAAGGTATGATTTATAATGTGGTGGTTTGTTAGTAAATCCCTTGAGGATGAGTGAGGTATAGGCGTTTGATTTATCATTCACTCGCTCCTGGATGTGGAGGCTACTACCAGCAGCACCTCCTCTGGATGCGGGGAAGCTTCCAGCAGCACCTCCTGCGCTGGAACTGGAATTTCCAGCCGCAGTTCTAATGAGCCGGAGAGTTTTGATTGCAGGCAACAAACAGCCTCTAATTGGAAATGGAGAAAAATGTGGCTCGAAGAGAAATTATCTCTCCAACAGCTGTTGAGTTTTTTTCCCTCAACACGTCAACAGAAGGGGGGGCGGGGAAGCGGGGTTAGGGGAAGGGAGAGGGGCGGGGAGCGTGGATGTTCCCTGAAGCTAAAGGAGACGATTCTGGAAGAGAGAACTGGCGAGGAACTTTTTGTGGGTGAAGTCAATGTGGAACTTCATTATTGTTTACTCAGAGAAGATTGAGAGAGAAAATCTTGAAATCTGCAAGATACAGTATCGACTTTCTTGACGAGTTCTTATAACATTCGGCGTTCTAACCACCAAGGAAACAATGTCCCTACAACCAAGGTCTATAGATTGTCCACAACAATTATCCCTTTCGACGCAACCGACATAGTGGGACGGGTCCCTCTGAAGTCCCGATGCACAATTGTTTGTCTTTTACTTTATCGTCTTAATAGATGAACAAAATACCAATTATGATTGCATTAAATGTGTAATTTCCACTGTAGAGTGTTAATTATACTTGGGGACCATAATTCATTTATTTTAAAATGAACATTTACATCAAAATGAACGCAGGTAAACAAACTTTTTGATACATATAATGAAACCTACAAGTTACAGAGAGAGAGAGAGACTTTAGAGAGAGAGAGAGAGAGAGAGAGAGAGAGAGAGAGATGTGATACAGAGAGAGAGAGAGAGAGAGAGAGAGAGGAGAGAGAGAGAGAGAGAAAGTTAATATACACCAAAATCATTTAACATCATAATGAACAGTGTCAACAACTTTTGATACATATAAAGAAACCTTTAAGTTTCATATATATATATATATATATATATATATATATATATATATATATATATATATATATATATATATAGAGAGAGAGAGAGAGAGAGAGAGAGAGAGAGAGAGAGAGAGAGAGAGAGAGAGAGAGAGAGAGTTAGTATATACACCAAAATCATTTCACCGGATATCCCCATTTTACAGTCGTCCAGGACTACCTGGTATCGAATGGCTGACAGTTCACCCTCATTGCATTTTAAGAAGCAATGAGTTCTCCTATTAGATAATGAAAAAGCGACGAGTCCTAATCTGTACTTTTCCTGCACGAAAGCAGGAGCCATTGACGTCGTCGAATTCGAAATCCTGTTCAAGCCACGAGCGTGAATACATTTCACGATTGCTTCCACTAAATTTTAACCCTTCCATTCACCGGCAATATTGCGTATGAATGAATCTATTATGCTATTTTTAACAAGCTACGCAAACGTGCTTTCACTCAAGCGCTGATCGAAGTATAAGTTTTACCGTGACGATCTGGATTAAGGCTGAAGGACTCGTGATTTCCAAAGGTTCGCTTAATCAATTTGCATTTCATGAAGGTTTATCAATGCCAAGAGGAAATCAGTAATAAGAGTAATGACGAGAAAAACAGTTCCTACCTGAAAGAGGAGAGGATGGCCATCATCGTCTGCTCTCGAAATGCAGTTTTTTTTTTTTTTTTTTTTTTTTTTTTTTTTGTTTTTTTTTTTTTTTTTTTTTTTTTTTTCGTCTACCGCTTCTATAGAGTCTATAATTGGGCAAAACTTCCGTTCTCGCCAAGCGAGGTCATTAACCTCTTTCCCGTCTTTGTCGAGGTGGAATTAGGTCACCAGGTCTAGTGAGGAATTTCCCTTATAAATGAATGCTTATTTGTACATGTATATAAATATTGTCGTAATTTTACGTGCTTGCATCATTTTAGAGATTTGAAAGTTAAAAAAGGCATGAGAGTTAGCAGCAGTAATTATATTCAACTCAAGGCTCACTTGTTGAAACGAAAACGGAAAAGACCCATCTCGAAATATCACGTCTATAATTAGCCAGGTATTCATATAATAAAAAAAGGAATTATATTAAACTAAGGCTTACTTGTTAAAACGAAAACGGAGAAGACCCATATCGAAATATCACGTCTATAATTAACCAGTTCTTCATATAAAAAAATAAAAAAAAGGATTATATTTAACTCAGTCTCACTTGTTAAAACGAAGACGGAAAAGACCCATCTCGAAATATCATGCCTATAATTAACTAGTTCTTCATATGTAATAATGATAATAAAATAAACACGTTTTCGTAAACACCTGTTTAAATGAATGATGAATCGAGTCCTTTTACCTGCACAACGATTTCCTACACTCCTCACTCATTTAGTGATGCAAAGCTTTGGAGCACCTGAAGGTTCCTTCAGTAATATTGTGTTTGAGTAAACGAGATGAATTTGCACGCTCCGAGATCTTACAAGATAATATTATGTTTACCAGAAATCATCGTAGTGCACGAGAAGAGAGAGAGAGAGAGAGAGAGAGAGAGAGAGAGAGAGAGAGAAATGCATGAGTATGAACGTGTTTTTATTCCCCTGGACTTGTCTACACGATGCATTTAAATTATGCAAGAAAAAAATATATAGGCAAATGGGCCCAAATGTCTTACTTATGATTTACAAAATAATTTTAATCGTTGAATGTGACGTAAATCACTTCAAAATGGAATGAGATGTGACAGAAGCCAGGCTGATAGACATCATTTTTATCCTCTCGTTAAAAGCCAATACAAATCACCCATATGGATGATTAATGGAATGGATTGGCAATACAGGGTTTAGGCCAAAGGCCAAGCACTGGGACCTGTGAGGTCATTCAGCGCTGAGAAGGAAACTGAGAGTGAGTTTGAAAGGCATAACAGGAGGAAAACCTGGTATTTGATTAAAAGAAAAAACTTTTTTATTTAGTAAATAAACAAGAAATATACTTCCCAACTATACATGATACCATGTTTTCCATTCCAACTATACATGATACCGTGTTTTCCATTCCAACTATACATTGATACCATGTTTTCCATTCCAACTATACATGATACCACGTTTTCCATTCCAACTATACATGATACCATATTTTTCTTCCAACTATACATGATACCATGTTTTCCTTCCATTCAACTACATGGATACCGTGTTTTTTCCATTCCAACTATACATGGTACCATATTTTCCATTCCAACTATACATGACACCATTTTTTCCATTCCAACTATACATTATACCATGTTTCCCAAATCAATCGGAATTATAAAACACTCAGAATTCCGATATCAGACCAAACCGCTACTCGAGAGGAAAGACAAATGAAGAAGAAATATAAGAATGAGAGAAAAAACGAAATTTATTGGAACTCTCATATCAACCTTCTTCACTATATTTCTTTCCACGTGACATCTCGATATTGGGAGAGAGATGAAAAAAGACTCTCTTGGCCGAATAAATTTGTTACCGGTGTATGATTGTCCTTTGTGGAAAAAGGGCCCATTTCAGATAACGGATCAATTTGTCATTATTAAGTTGAACTTTTTTTTTCCATGTAATTGGCAGTTTGCTTTATGTTTGGGTTTTAAATGTCATACTGCTGAGTTTCGTTCTGAAATGAATCAATATCTTAATATATGCAATAACGTGTAATTCCTAAGTTATGTAAAATAACTATCATATATGTTTGGTCTTCACCGTTAGGAGCACCAATTGAAGATGAAAATGTCAGGGCTTACCAAAAAATAAATTCAAGTCTTGTTTAAGAGGCATAATAATTGTTTGAAACGGTAATCTTTCACCAGCAGTCACATTCAGGAGAGAGAGAGAGAGAGAGAGAGAGAGAGAGAGAGAGAGAGAGAGGAGGGAAAATATTTTGAAAAATGGTCTACAATACACATGAAATTGATTTCGTTATCGAAGACCGTTACAGAAAACTACTGCACAGATTAGTATTCAGCGACTATTGTCATCAACGGTTAGAAAACTTTATTTCACCGCCACTTATTCTGGCAGAGTTAAAATAGAAAAAAATAAACACACACACAAAGAACCTACGAGGATAGGTAAATCAAGCCACGTTATCAACACTCACATTCATTCAGCGACGAGTAATTAGAAGCGCTAAAATTATAACTGCTAAATTTAAAAGCGTTGGAATTGAAAACGACAGCGCACGCGGGAAGAGCGGAGGTGTCAGTCACCTCGGTCTATTTTTGACCACAAAGGACTTTAAATGAGCGTGGCGGTGATATCTGGGACACCTCAAATGTATCTTAATTACGCAGGCTGGATTATGCCAGCCCGTTAATTAATGTCATGATTACAACTGCCCTTCTTATTACAGATATATTATTTTAGTATGTTCGGGTCCTGCTCTGGTTAAATGTATTCCATATTCCACGTGATAAATGAAACAAAAAACGCGCTAAAGTTTATTCTGCACAATTAAGTTTTCTGTAAAACATACAGTGCCGTATAAAACCATCAACTACCCTCAGTAGTTTTTATTTTAATTAAGGTTAAAGTTAGCCATGAATCATGCATCTGGCAGCGCCTTCCGAAGCCATGGGATACAACCTCACCGTACCGGAAATGGTGAGCAACTGCATGGATAGCCAACTTGTGGATAGCATTTATACGTTGTACAGAAAACTCGATTCGGCGTAATTTTTACTTGTCATTATTAAGAAATAATGTGACGGCTTCTTCAAAGCTATTTATGACTAAATATAGGTCAGAGGTCAAATGTCTGGTCGTCCAGAAAAGCGATGCCGTTATATTTATTTCCCTTTGAGGGAATGTCTATTGAATTACTTCCTATTCATGAATACGGTTTGGCCTGAATCTGGGCAGGGTTTATTCACATTTATGTTAATGCAATTTTTAATGAATTCTCTAAAGCATTGCATCATTTCCTATTGAAGCAATTTACAATAAAAAAGTAATTTTTATTTGTGTATATCGTAATATTCTGCAACATTGATCATATTCGTGGTTACAGAATTAAAGATGTAATTCATTATGATTTGTCACACATACTTTACATACGAAATCAATTTATAGTTAAAGGTTTTATTTGCATGTTTTCTTGCAGAATGTAGTATTGTGAAACCTACTATGAGACTAATCACAGTTCCCACACTTTCTCTAAAACACCTGAGTGTCTACACCTTCAATATGCAAATGGAAGTAAGGTGAAATTCAAAGGACAATGCCCTTTAGGAGATGCAGTTTAGGTTAAGAAGTCAAATGTCTGAACAGCGAGAGAATGCAAACCTTTATCTATTATTCGGAAAAGTATTGAAATTATTTCCTGCCATTTTAATGCTCTCAATTCCTCTCTGAATATTAGCGTAGATTTCTTACATGCGATGATTTCCAGTCTTGTATGATATCAATTTAAATAGATATCCTGTCTAAATGCAAATGTTATTATATTTATAATTTGTATATCACCTGAAAGATTCAATGAAATCATCAGAACAAAATATTCACTTAACATTTCTTGTGTGTATACTTTGTAATATACACGAACAAACGTCAATAGTCGTGTGGACGGACAAACATATATTTCCCGTTTCACATACACAAAATATTGTGTAAATATTTCTAACAGAGATTTTCAGACAGATCCTATGCAAATTGACAAATGCTTATAGTAGTTCTTACACTGCCATCGTAAATGAAACGATTTGATATGCCAATGGCTATCGAATATTCAAAAACGTATTTCAATTCGCTACAGTTACTGTATGCTATGCGTATCCAAGTAGTTTGAAATTGGGTGTCATTTGTGCGGCATCATTTAAAATTACTTATTTTTCAGAGTCCCCTAATGAATTAAATTTTATTAATAAAGCTTCAAAATATTTCATACAATTAATGCCAAGCATAAACTGGCTAAAAAAACAGTCATATAAGTTATCGAAAAAAAAAACATTCACAACTAGTATGAGTAAAACATAAAATTTAATATTGCAAAATTAAAATCATCTCTCTTCTCCTTCGATTAAAGTT